>NW_024080672.1:2642508-2802874 GCF_003009895.1 Hyaena hyaena | reverse complement strand
CGGCGCTGGGCTGGGGCGCGGAGTTAGTTGGCCCGGTGGTCCGGGCGGCCCGAAGCGCCGGGGGCGGCGGGGGGCGGGCGCTGCACGCCGCCCGCCGCTTCCGCCCCGGCTCGAGCTGTCAGGGCTCGGCGGCGGCTGCAGCCGCTGGGAGGTGGGAGCGGGGGGGGGGCGGGGGTGGCTCCACCGCGGCAGCCATTCCGCTTCCTCCTCCCGCCGCCGCCGCCACTGCGTCCTGTCAGCGCGGGTTGCTAGGTGTGGTGCGTCGGGAGGGGGCGGGAGCCGGCGGCCACGGGCGGAGGGCGCCCGCTCAAGCCCTCTCTCCCGGCGCCGCGGGGCTCGCTCGGCCGGGCCGGGGCCGCGGGCCTGGGGGCCGCGGGCACCCGCCCCAGCCCTGGCCTGGCGCGGACGCCGGGGCGCTGCGCGCTGAGGTCCCGGGGGCGCCAGCGGGCCGCGCCCAACGCCCCAGGCCGGGCGGCCCCGGAGGCCCCTGCGGCTGTGTCTGCTGGAGAGCAATCCCCCGGGGCCGCGGCCGGGCATTTAAATGTGCCCCGGCTCTGAGATTTGCCTTTCAAATGGTGCTAGGCCCGAGGTGCGCCGGCTGCGCCCGGGATCGGCGGCGGCGGCCTGCGCAGCGCCCGGGGCGCTGGGGACTCGGTAGCCGCGGGGGAGGGGGCGCCCCGCGGGCCGGCTGCTTTCCCTTCCTGCCCAGGACCCCGGGGCCCTTCAACAAGTCCTTGAATTCGCCGAAGTCCTTGCACGCATTTACGGACTCCTGTCCGGAGTCCCTGCGGGGGGAGGTGGGTCGGGCTCCTGGCTCGGGCGATCCAGCCACCTGCAGAAGGTGTGGCTGGCGCCCACGAATTGTCCTGCGTGGGCTGGAAGATGGGGTACCGCGTGCTGCCCCATCGGGGCTGTCTGTTCAGGAGAATCTGTAAATTAACCATTAATTCATTTCCAAATGAATGCTGTGGATTCAGCCATGTGGATGCAACTCACGTTTCTACAAAGTTGTGAGAATAAATCACGACTGCTGTGTATTTATTCACGAATAAAATGAGGCCGAGCCTTATGCTCTTTTGCTTGGTATCATCCTTTCTCTTTGCACACAGTGGTGCTTAATAAGGGTTGAATGCTAATATAGCATACGAAAAGAGGGGCAGGGGCATCCGGAATGAGGAGTAATGATTGAAAATGTCTACCGATTGTCTTTAAAGAGATAGATAATCCTGATGAGTAATTGTCCAGGTTTTGAAACTTACAAAGTTTTAAAACATGCATATAATAGTTTCCGCCATCTCCCCCGATAGAGGTGTGAGAGAATTAGGCAAGTTTTGGTAGTCTTAAAAGCAGGAGTTTAACAAATTTGCTGATTCATAGCATGATTAAATAGTCCTAACCTCAGGTACTTTAAGGATAAATCAGATTGTTCGTGATGAGCAGTTTAAAATAATCGTAAAACTCCAGTAATGCAAAGTTCCAATAGTAATTTTGTCAGTTAATTTCCTTCCCTTGCTTTTATTTTTTTTCACAGACTATTAAAATTTTAATAATAAGATAAGCAAATACAAGTAGGAGAGACAATAACACAACTGAGATTTATTTATTTATTGACCAGTATTTAATGAGCAATTATTATGTCATGCACATAAATTCTTGGATTCTGGATTCCCTTGCTTTTAAAAATAAACAGAAAACAATGAATACAAATAAGAAATATGCATTTTATAAATATATAAATAAGTTACCACTTAGGGCTGTCATTGCATATCCCATTCACTTTCACTAAGAGTTATTTCAGGATAAACTGTAATTAATGTTAAGGTGAGTGATAATTCTTCCCACATTGCCTGCCTACTTGGACTAGCTGGCTAAAAGAAAATTTAAGTTATATTTATTAAAATGTATTAAAGGCAGTGATCCTTCTTGATGATTTGGCTTTTAATCAATTAGAAGATGGTTTTAAATGGTTGGTGGATCAAAAAAGCTTTTTAAGTTTGCAGAATTTGTTGTGAGTATTGGGTAAACATGTGCACAGAGGGCTAAAGGTTCTGTAAATTTTCTGAAACTCAGCTTTTAAGTAATGGTCATCCCCAAAGCACTAGTTTTTTTCTCTTAATGAAAATATTGAAGAATTAAATTTAGGCACACTGTGTGACAGAGCTAACCATGATGGTACTTTGGAATTAGTTTAAAACCGGCCAGCTTTACAGAAATAAATGCTAAAATGATCAAACATTTGAAACTGCCCGAATGAAGAGGTGAACTTAAACTCTTGGGTGCCTCTGTTGAGGAGAGGCCCTTTGGTTTTAAAAAAACAGCCCTATATGCACAAATAAGAATTGACCTCAAGAGGAATAAAAACAACCTGATTAGTAGGCAGGATCACATAAATACACTTGATGAAGGGTCTTGAGTGCAGATATAGCACACCAAGCATTTAGTGAAAGCTCTCTGTGTGTATTGTTAAGTGGTATTTATCATTTGTGGTTCAGGCTATAAGTTTTTGGAGGCAGATGGTTATTTTTCCTGATTGACTTACTGATTTCATATCCTTGTTACTGAGTGATGATTGAAAGGACTATTTAAAGATATATGTTAATATAATCTTTCATTTTTGCATGGAACTTCCTAATTGGCAATCATGAGAGTATTAGAAATATGCTCAGGTGGTAATTTCATCTTGGGGACTTTTCTGAGTTATTACTATTTAACCACTAGTCAAAATCCTTAAGCAGTAATGAAATGCAGGTTTATGGGACTGTGGTGTGTTTCTTGTTTCACATACTTTTCAAGGCCTTCAGAGTCCAAGGCCCATAGTTTTCATTAAAATTGTAGTTTTTAGGGGGGTGCGTGGGTAGCTCAGTCGGTTGGGCATCCGACTTTGGCTCAGATCATGATCTCACAGCTTGTGGGTTCGAACCCTGCGTCGGGCTCTGTGCTGACCGCTTGGAGCCCTCTTCGGATTCTCTGCCTCCCTCTCTCTGGCCCCTCCCCTGCTCGTGCTCTGTCTTGTCTCAGTCTCTCAGGAATAGATCAACGTTAAAAAAATTTTTTTTAATGTATTTTTTAGTTCAGATTAATTAAGTACATTAAGTTGAGAACAGCTGTCTCTGTTGTTCCATATGTACATTTAGCTCTTGTTTTTAACCATTTTCCTGTACCCATAGGAAAAAGGACTGGGGGCTCTAGAGCCAAGGGAAGTATGGTTTTCACTATCCTCTCTCTGTCTTAGCTCTTTTCCTCCTGGAGGAGTGCAGCACATGTGTTCCAGTGTTCGTCCTTGCCTTTCACCGCTGGGCTAGTACAGAGCACCTGTCTCTGTGTACTACCCCGTATCCCCGCTGAAGCCCTCCCCTCAAACTTAAATTGCCTAGAAATCCCATAGCCCCGCAGTTGTGAAGTGTTTCTCTATCAGCTTGCTCTCAACTCATTCATAGCCCACCTCTGTTTCCTGGAGACGGAGAAGCTGATCAAGATTTGTTCACTTCTTACTGTGAGTAGATACTTGAGTTTGTAGGAGCGCTCTTGACGTGCACATCCTAGATAGGTGAAGCTGAACTGGTAACTAGGAATCGCAGAAACACCGAGGGCACTAAATTTAGCACTGAAGGTCAGTGTCGCAGACTCATGAAATGCCTGCTCTGTCCATACATGCCAGCGCTGAGAAATCTTTTGACTTTTGGTTTCAGAAAGGCGAGTGTTTAATCATCCTTACTCGGTTTTTTAAAAACGTTGATTTCTTTTGAGAGAGAGAGCGAGAGCGAGTGTGAGCATGCATGCAGGCCAGCGGGGAGGGGGTGGAAGGGGCATAGGAAGAGGAGAGACAGAATCCCAACCGTGCAGAGCCCGATTTGGGACTCGATCTCACAAACTGTAAGATGTGACCTGAGCCGAAATCAGTAGTCGGACACTTAACCAACTGAACCACCCAGATGCCCCCATTCTTACTAAATTTGATTATTCGGTACATTTGTGAAAGTACCATCTGCATTTTGAATTTACGTCGTAATATTTAGCATCTGTTTTGTACCAGGCACAGTTCTAGGCTCTTGGTATTTTTTTTTTTTTTGGTGAACAAAGATTCTTTGGGGAGTTTATGTTCTAGTGGTGATAGACAGTAAGCAATCAGCATAAAAATACATAGGATGTTGGAAGGTGGTTAGTGGTATAGAAAAGAGAAAGAGCAGGTTGAGGTGGATTGAGAGGAGAAAGTGTTAGAATTTTTAATTGACTGGTCAGGACAGACTTCACTGAGAATGAGAAGCTAATATAGGTAAAGCAAAACCTTGACAGAAGTGAGGAAGTTAGCCATGAGGACACATGGGGAACATCAAGGTCTAGGCAGAGGGGACAGACAGTATAAAGGCCTTAAGGCAGACCACACCTCTTAAACTGTTAACAGAGAATCTGATCCAATCAGTTATTCTTGTGATGGTACTAAACTAGCGGTTCACTTAGAACTTTCCCCAGATGTTAGAAGCGTCAGCTTTGCAGTTGGTGACTTAAATTTTTCTGTAGAGGTCCCAATAGGAAATGAGATACTATTGACCTAGGGACTTGCTGTAACTATGATTTGGTGGTTCTTGACCCTGAATGTCAGCAGGTTTCTTGTGAGTTTCTACATGTTAGTTTCCTCATTTCCCAAACCAAGGAAACCATGCTGCTTCATTTCAGGTGGTAGATTTGTAAACCATCTAATAAGTAGCGATCAAAGTCCTTAGAAAAATAAGGTCGCTCTGTACTACAGATAGTGTAGAATTTGGCTCCAACAATAGTTTAGTAAGTACTTGCATTATCTTCTTAAAGTAGCACCACAGTATACAAAATAGATGGGTATATAATAGGTAGTAAGCGCTTATTATCCCCACTTTATAGGTGAGCAAACTGAGGCACAGAAAGTTTATATAACTTGCCTAAGTTTCCATGGTTGGTTAAGTGTAAACTGGGATTTGGATTTCAGACCAGTAGCAGAGCTGGGCCCATGTCAAATTGCTAAATGGGTGAAGAACTAGATAGTACCATTCCTGCGCCCCCACTAGACATAACTGATCTGTGTTTCCTCCGTTAGACAGTAGCTCTGAACTCTTGAAGGGAGGACCCTCTGAGAGGTAGCTTGGTGAACCTGCTTGCCTGGGTTTGAATACACACTTCTGACACTTGTTGGCCATATGACCGTGGACAGATGGCTTAATGACATTGTTCTTCAGTTTCTGCCTCTGTTTAGTGAGGATGATAACAGCACCTACCCCATGCAGTGGTTGATGAGGAGTAAGTGAACTAGTCTGTGTAAAGTATGCTTTTACAGCACAATCATCCAATTTCTTTAATTTTGTGTATTTACTAAATAAGTGTGTTTGCAATCCTACCATGAAAGTCTACATTAGAGGGTAAGAGATGGTGGGTTGTGTCCACCTGCAACTATGTGAAATCATCTGGCCTTTCCCAGGAAAAGTTGAAAATGGGAAATGGGAAAACATTCACTAGTCCAGCATTGGGGTTGAAGGCTCTGGCCACTTTCTGTTCTTTGTGGCCAGAGGTACTTTAGATGCTGGCAAAGGCCTTTGCCGCTGTGGACTGGAAAGTGATGTCAAGGCCAGTGGCTTCCAACATGGCCTTTCCTTGTGGCCTGTTTTTATTTGGAAAAACCCAGGACTAGAAAGAGGCACTGTGCTTTGAGCTTGTGGCTACATTCCCATGAGGACATTTCCTGTGGGGAGAAGGAATGAGTGAATGACTAAATGAATGAATGAAAGGCTTGTCACTGCCCGCCCTGCTCTTTCCCTGCACCTTGTGGCTTGGCGGCACAATGCCGTGTTACTCCCTCCCGTAGTTCACAGGAAGGTCCCAGGGACAGAGCCAGGCAAGGTTTCAAGTGCATGTGTGTGCATGAGTGTGCATACATACCACGCGCTGTGTGGAGGAACCTTACATCTAAAACTTCACAGCATTCTCCAAAATCGTTTTTCCATTTAGCCAGTTCTCACCTGTAAATAGTCAAATCACCCTTTATGGAACATTGCTGGTGAACATTCTATCTCCCAAGTTTCACAGGCTTCTTATTGTTTTCCTGTGGTAGCGTCGTCCATGTTTTCTGATGTGTGACAGAGATGCACAGACAGAAAAACTGCCCGCAACTGACTGACTGGGTTGACAAAAGCCTCCATATTTGGAAAATAGCTTCCTTTAGAGTGCATCTATTTTGGAGACCTCTCTCCACCCCGTGACAATGCTAGAGATGCAAACTGATGGTGATACTTCCCATTGGTGACAGTGAAGAAGCCTCAAGGCTAGAGCAGGCTGGTGACACTTGATGTAGGGGGCTTTCCTAGGACCGTCTGGAAGCCAAAGACCTTGCGTTTAAGACAGATCTGAGAGACAGGACAGCGTTATCAGATTCCTTAAAAATCCTCCCTTTTCTAACAGTGAGGTGCCTGGGTGGCTCAGTCGGTTAAGTGTCCGACTTTGGCTCAGGTCATGATCTCAGGGTTCATGGGTTCGAGCCCTGCGTCGGGCTCTGTGCTGACAGCTCAGAGCCTGGAGCCTGCTTCGGATTCTGTGTCTCCCACTCTCTCTGACCCTCCCCTGCTCACGCTATGTCTCTCTCTCTCAGAAATAAATAAAAAACATTAAAAAAAATCCTCCCTTTTCTCTAGCTTTTGCCATTAGGACAAGATCCATACCCCACATTTCTTTATATTTCTTCTCTCCTGCCCCATCTTTACCCCTGCCCTCAGATTTTGACAGTGCTGATAGGGCCTGGGTACTACTGAACTTGCTGGACTTCAGATGATACATTTTGTTTCATGGTGAGATAATAGATTTGTTCCATGTTGACCTTGCTCAAGTGTTGAATAGCACATGTTGTTTATTTAGAATCTGAAAATCAGAAACTGCAAATGTCAGAAATTTGTCGGATGTTCATTTGGGAAAAAAACAAGCCTTTTATTTAATTTTTTTTTATGTTTGTTTATTTTTGAGAGTGAGAGAGGCAGAGCATGAGTTGGGGAGAGGCAGAGAGAGAAACAGAAACAGAATCCGAAGCAGGCTCCAGGCTCTGAGCTGTCAGCCCGGAGCCCAACGTGGAGTTCGAACTCACAGATGGAGAGATCATGACCTGAGCCGAAGTCGGCCGACTAACCAACTGAGCCACCCAGGCGCTCCAAGCCTTTCATTTAATATGCTAAATCAATTTAAAGAAAATTATATTTTCCCTTTGCACTAAGCCCTGGAATGTTGCAGTCATTTTCACCTATTATTTATTTTTTTAAAAGGCCAGCTGCAAGCAGGGACCACATTAATGGATATTCTCTTTAAGGATGAAGGCTTCCCAGTAGCTCTCTCTCTGCTGTGGCAGGAGCCAAAGTGACTCTTCTTGGGTCACTGACTACAGACTATCTGTCCAGCATTGATAGTCTCCTAATGGCCACAGCGGCCCTTGCCTGATTCACCCACTGGCCTCCTAAAGGAAGCCCTGTTCATTGTCTGCCAGGCTATAATGGTGACTTTCTTCCGAGATAGATCTCTTGAAGGGACAAGATCTGGACGCCATGTCATTAACATGGAGTGACTCACTGTTTCTTTGGTATTATATAGAGGATTGATATGTAGACATACTATATAGATAAATGACATATATAGTATATGAAATACATATATGTATATAATACATATCTAAATATATTTATATGTGCATGTGAATATCTCCACACCCACATACGTATGTGTGTACGTATATATGTGTGTGTGTGTGTATTTATACATATGTCTGTAATACATTATATACATTTATATTATATATACACCTGCTCTCTTTCTGTCTCTGTCAAAATCACTATGTATAGTGAGGACGACCACCCACATTTTTGAGTATTTATTATATGCTAGTACTTAAGGCAGTACTTCCGGTCACCAAGGAACTGAAATTTATTTGGAGAGACTAGGTATGTACAGACTGAGATAAACAATGAGCACTAAGAAGGACCACAGAGGAGATTTATTGTGAAACTAGTGAAGGTCAAGCCCCAGGGCCCCTCACTTGTACACGATACATGTTTTGCCACATATGGACACATTCCTAGGATCCACGCAGACCTTTCCAAGGCCCTGGAGGAGCCCTAGCCACATGTACAGCATTGTGATCGCGACCATAACTTGTAAAATTTGAAAAAGTATGATTAGCGGCAGTTGGTTAATGTTTTTCTTTTCCACTCTGACGTCTGTAACATTATCTCCTTGGGTCTAGTGACATTGGAGTTGAGACTATTTTCAAGATATAGCTAGGGGGAAGTGGAATTGGGGACTAGGTCGGATGTAATGGTACATATTTCTATGATTCATGGTCATCTCTGTGTCTAGTTAAGTTATTCCTAGCCGCCCAGCTCACCTGGGGCCCTACTACAGAGGGGCAGGGCCGGAGGCAGTGTTGCCGTGTGAATGTGTACTATGTGACATCTACCAGTAGCAATTAGTTTGAAATGTATGGAGCCAGAAGCTAGTCTGGAAAATCCTTGTGTTTGTTAAGTGTGTAAAATTCTAGGCAGGGAGTTCATTTCTTGTCTAAGTGTAGTTAAGGTGGAAGTTCATTAGGAAGATACTCAATGATGCAATATAATATATATGTATAATGTTTATGGTATACAGATAGAGAGTTTATGTTTGTATATACTTATATATTTATGTGTTATAAAATTATGTATAATTATATGTGATACAATGTGAGATATAAGTGTACATTCATAAATGCAGTATGTTTTTTATAGAAATTCTGTGTTTAAGTTTCTTGGTTCTTTGACACAAGTGTGTGTGTATCAACAACAAAAAGAGATGATGATAAGAACTGGTTAATGATGGCACCACCAGCACAGAATATTTGAAGTCACTCAGTACGCAAGAAAGCTTGAAATGCCTGAAATCTTATGGCTCATATAGGAAAGAAAATTAATAAAAGTGTTTACACATTTGACAACAATCCTAAACATTTGTATGGCATTACTCATAAGGAGCTCTGAGGCAGAAAGTAACTTTTCTGGATTATCAATCATTAAAAATAAGTGTTGATCACCCACACTGGAGGAAAGACTGATTTATAGAAGAGGATATTAATTTCCTTATAGAGATGATATTCATATGAATCATTGTTATATGAGAATAATCAAAGAACATGAAGCCCAGAAGAAGCATATCTTGCAGTGCATCAGGTGGTTAATTCACACTGGTTTCTTATTCTGGATTTTGTGATGTTTTGGTAATGGTAGCTTTTAAAATTTTGCATCTAGGGGCGCCTGGGTGGCTCAGTCAGTTGAGTGTCCAACTTGGGCTCAGGTCATGATCTCACAGTTTGTGGGTTCGAGCCCCACGTTGGGCTCTGTGCTCACAGCTAGCTCAGAGCCTGGAGCCTGCTTTTTAGTTTTTTAAACTAAAAAACATTAAAATAAAATAAAATTTTACATCTTGTGATTTCTTAATCTAAATAAATGATAACTTTTGTAATCATTTTATATTTGAATGCATTTTTTTGCCTCATAAAGAAGGTCTAAAGCTACAGGCCTCACAAAACATGGATCTGTTTCTTTTTTTTTTTTTTTTTTATTTATTTATTTTTAATGTTTTTATTTATTTCTAGGAGAGAGAGAGAGACAGCGTGAGCAGGGGAGGGTCAGAGAGAGAAGGAGTCACAGACTGAAACAGGCTCCAGGCTCTGAGCTGGCAGTCAGCACAGAGCCCGACGCGGGGCTCGAACCCACGAACCGCGAGATCATGACCTAAGCGAAAGTCAGACGCTTAACCGACTAAGCCACCCAGGCGCCCCATCATGGATCTGTTTCTTGATACCAATCAGGGAGTCACTACCCTGTGCCAGAGACTGCATTAACCAATTTTCATACAATATTTATTTATTTTAATGTTTATTTATTTATTTTGAAGGGGGGCGAGGGGGGGGGAGAGTGCACACGGGAGGGGTGGAGAGAGAGGGAGAGAGAGAATCCCAAGCAGGCTCCGCACCGTCAGCGCAGAGCCCTCTGCGGGGCTCAAACTTACGAGATCCATGAGATCGTGGACTGAGCCAAAATCAAGAGTTGGACGCTTAACTGACTGAGCCACCTAGGCGCCCCAATTTTCATACAATATTTAATTTACCCTCACGGTAAGCCTGTGAGATGAACATTACCTCGTCCTAGAAGTACTTCCAATTTGGAGTTAAATAGGCTACCGTATTAGTTAAATACCTTATCTCATGAAATATGAACCAGAATGTTTATTTTGATAAGATTATTAAACCAAAATGTTTTCCTTCAGAACAGAAAGCCTCTCCCACCTCAGAAAAGTGCTTCGTTTTAATTGGTTCTTCCCCTTGTCCTCTAGTGCCAGCCCGCCATCTTTCATGGTAACGACTTGTATACTTTGCCTCTCACCAAAACGCAGCCCCTTCCTGGCGGATGGGCCTTGTCATCTCTCTAGCTTCTTCCTCAAGAAGTGATTTCACACATGAAAATGAAAATTGAGAAGGGCTTTGGGCCATGAGAAGAATAAGTTACAAAGGTAACTTTGGCCAGTGAAAAACATCTTTGAGGCTAATGTTTGGAAGTATTCACGTATGAGGAAGATATATTTATGTGTTCATAGGTATGTATTTGTGGCAGACACACAAATACCAGTTAGTCCAAGGCGGTTTATATTAAGGGGATTTGAAGACTTTCCTTTTTTAAGGAGATATGAAAAAGAAATCCATGTCTTTGTTTCCACACTTGGGAGTTGAACTCGGTGAGGCCCGTTCCATGCTGAGAATATTATGAAGCTTTGTTGAATCATTTCTTGCCTTACCTACAATATTTGGTTGCCTGGAACATTCTAGGACTTAAACAATGCCGGGGCAAAAGTGTATCCTGCTTCCTCTCACCTTTTTGTGAGGGTAGCCTGGTATAAAGGAGGCAGGAGGGTGGGGTGGGGAGTAGCTTGGACTGTGACGCTGGACAGAACTGGATTTTGAATTTTGATTCCAACTACCTTTTAGCCTTTCAAACCGGGACAGCTCTGACAGTCTTGTTTGTATAAAATAGTAACAATATCTACTGTTTATTAAGCTCCTACTGGTGAGGCACAGGCTAATGGCTTTTAATGCATTGCCTAAGAATGCCACAGGAGTCCGGTTTGACACTAGACAAAGACCAAGACATAGAGCAAATAACATAGCAGGAAGTCCACGGCCAGTAAAATGCTCAGGGGAGTGTGGGGTAGGTCTGGCTCTCAGGTGTCTTCCTGTTCCTCAGTACCTGCTCTATACAACCTAAATTGTGCCCTTGTGAAAAAACAAGATATCTACATTCTAGAGACGCCTGGGTGACCCAGTCCGTTAAGCGTCCAACTCTTCATTTCAGCTCAGGTCATGATCTCACGGTTCGTGGACTTGAGCCCTGTGTCGGGCTCTGCGCTGACAGTGCGGAGCCTACGTGGGATTCTGGCTCTCTCCCTCTCTCTCTTTGCCCCTCCCTCACTTGCACTCTCGCTCTCTTTCAAAAATAAATAACTGAGGGGCGCCTAGGTGGCTTCGTCGGTTAAGCGTCCGACTTTCGCTTAGGTCATGATCTCGCGGTTCGTGGGTTCGGGCCCCGCGTCAGGCTCTGTGCTGACTGCCAGCTCAGAGCCTGGAGCCTGTTTCAGAGTCTGTGTCTCCCTCTATCTCTGCTCCTCCCCTGCTCATGCTGTCTCTCTCTCTCTCCTAGAAATAAATAAAACATTTAAAAATAAATAAATAAATACATAACTGAACCAGAAAGATACTTACATTTTAATAGAAGACCCTTGTGTACCTGAGTGTTTGGTGTACAGAAGAAAGGGTAGATTTCCAAAGAGGGCAGTTTGGACGGTTGGGGGATACTTGGATGCCTGCCTTCTGGTAGAAATAGAAATGTTTCCAGACTACTGAAGTTTACAGCGGTCAGAAGGGCCCATGAGCATGCCGTCCTCTCAGTCACAACAATGCAAATAATAATTGGGCAGTTTTAAAGTGGTTGCAATTACTGTATTGTCTAAAGGTGCTAACTGGTTTCTCCTCCCCAATAGGTCCGTATTTATCTGGGGTGGGAGTCACCTGACAAACACAATACCTAACACCGTACACACAACCTTCTCTTTCACTTCAGATTTCCAAAGTAAAGCGTTGGCATTATGTTCATGTATGTTAATTGAAAAATTTGTTTGGATCAATTATAATCCAACAAGACCTCGTTAGAAACATGGTGAATTAAGAGCCAAAACCCTAGTTGCCCTGGGTATGCTTAGAGCGCTTTCTGCCGGGCACTTTGCTGGTGTCCTTTCCCGAGAGGGCACGTTTTAGGTCATATTACTCCATCACAGGCCTTAAACCGCTGGTGGAGAAGCACATCTGGGCTTACAACGGACACACGAGTTTTTCTTACCTAAATCATTTCGTGAAAGTCTCTCGAATGCTAGTTGAGCTGATAGTCAGCACGTGGTGTAATTATCTAAGTAGTGGCAAAAGCAGAGAAATCTGTAAAGACATGTTCGTACAGCTTACTGTTAAGTAAACTGAACACCATGGTAATAAGCCTAAATTATGCCTGTACTTCTTCAGGTTTCAAACATCAAATAAAGGAAACGAGGTCTTGAAGTTTCTTTGTAAGCTAAGTACGTGTTACAGAAAGCCTTCACCTCGGAAATTCTAGGTGAACTTTTTCTAGGCCTTTCCTTGCCTCTGCTAATCTCACTTCATTGAGATAATAGACAGGCTGGTGGACTGTGGACTAAAATACCTCTTCAGGACTCGGGAGATATCACATGGGCATTTTGCAGGCCCCAAGCAATCTATAGACAGTTTCAGTTTTAGTTCTTTACCGAGTAGATCTTTTGATGGGATATTTCTGACACTGGACATCTGGAGTTTGGCACCAGCTCAATGGCCGACAGGGTGTGCTTTAATATGTCTCAATGTTCTGCCGGAGTTGGAAACTCCCTTTTGTACGCTGGCCTCCCTTCAGCACTTCCAGGGGCCCACACCAAGATACTTGGTGTTTAAAATGTGAACACCAGACAAGAAATTTGGTTGAGAGATATTAAGTTATATGTACATTTCATATCAGACGTTAGAAGACACAGATACCATTTTGTCAAAACCAAGAAGGAAGAGGGCATTTTAAGGGTTTATGTAAACTCTGTTGTAAAGTAATGAGAGTTATTCTTGTCTTCGGCTTATGGCAATCAGCCATGTTAGTTTAGGGGTCCCTGTACAACAACGTGAGTTGTCCTCACAATCATGTGGGCGAACCTGGACAGAATAAGGAGAGCTGGCTGTGCCCCCAGAGCTTATGATGTGATTGACCTGGGGTGAGCTGGGTCTGAGCACCTGTCAAAGTGGATTCTAATTTGTTGTCAAAGTTGGGAACCCATTGGTTCACAGGGATGGAATGACTAGCATTGCAAAGATTGTGGGTTTTTAAAAAAGGAACAACACTTTTAAAGGGGTGTGACCTTTTTGGGTTTCCATTCTATAGCTGGGGTTTTGAGTTTGACTGGAGGCAAGAGTTTAAAGAGTTTGATATAGAGCAGTTTTTCTTTTAATTTTTTTGGTTTGTTTATTTTGGACAGGGAAAAAGACAGCATGAGCAGGGGAGGGGCAGAGAGAGGGAGACACAGCATCCAAAGCAGGCTCCAGGCTCTGAGCTCACAGAACCCGATGCAGGGCTCGAACTCATGAACGTGAGATCATGACCTGAGCTGAAGTCAGATGCTTAACCGACTGAACCACGCGGGCGCCCCGAGCAGTTTTGAAGATGGGATGCCCTCTCAGGTGTGTAGTTAGAGCAGAAATGCCTAAACTGGAAAACCTGTGTTCTGAACTTGTCTAACTTCATACCCTCAGACACAGTGTATGTGTAAAGTGACCAAGTTCAACCTAATTGGGAGTGGCAGGGACTCTGGCAAAATAGAGAGAGCCCTTGCTTTGCTTACAAAGATGGGTGCTACTCACGTGTAGCCCCGAGCTGTTATGTTGGAATGCAGGCCATTGTCGGCAGACCCTTGTTGCCCCTATTAGAGAGAAGCTAAGAACTAAGGTTTTTTTTTATGTGAAATATATCTTATACTGGTTTGCAGTCAGTACAGATGGCTTTAAAGCATTGTGCAAGAAAACTATTCTACCCCCTCTAATCACTATATTTAATAAGATATTGATGACAGGCTATGTGTTTTAATGGAATACGTGTAAATGCTTTGTTTCCAGCAAAGAAGCTATACAGACTACTGAAGATATAATGGAGAGAATACTACCTTATAATTTTGTTTGTTAATTTCCATTCCTTTTCAGGAAATGGTTAGCTATTTTTTAAAATGAAAACTTTGTGATTTCAAGTTTTCTTTGATACCAGATTCTAAAAACTGAGCTTTAGTCCTGAAAGCATATTAGAATCATTATTTGGGTGCATTTTCTTCCCCCCAGGGGAAGGATTTGAGCAGGATCGCTCAAATAATCTATCCTGGGTATTTTCCTCATGGTAAACGGATGATTTCAAGCTGATGAATTGAGCACCATGTCACCGAAAAGCCAGAAGGAAACTTAGAGGTCATCTAGTCCGTGTAGCTCCTTCCATAGATGAAGAAGCCAAGGAGGTTAAAGTCACGAATGGGTGAGAGTGCTTGGCCTAGAGGAGCAGAGACAGTAGAGGTAGAACAGCGGTCCAGCCTGTGACTGCTGGAGGCGAGTACCTCACTGGGGATCCTGACTTTTTTTCCTTCAGTCAAGTACGTAACCTCTCTTTGCCTCATTTTGTTTCATCTCTAAAACGAGGTGCCTGGGTGGCTCTGTCGGTTAAGTGTCCAACTCTGGATTCCAGCTCGGGTCATGGATTCCGGCTCGTGAGTTCGAGCCCCACACCGGGCTCTGAGCTAACAGCACGCAGAACCTGCTTGGGATTGTCTCTCTGCCTTTCTCTCTGCCCCTCCCATGTGCTCTCTCACTCTCCTTCTCAAAGTAAGCAAATAAACTTAAAAAAAGGTAAAATGGGAATAATAGTGCGTATCCCAAGGTTTTATAAGATACCACGTTTATTTGGTATGTTAGCTGTTGGAACTCTGGTGAATTCTGAAGAGAAGAAAGCTCTCTAGGTAGTTCCCTTCATTACCTTCTGGAGGAAGCCGTGCTGGAGGCTTTACTGCCGAGTGGGTAGCGGTACTGCCCTGAACCCTGCTGGCTGTTGTGACCTTGGCCAAGGTTATTTAACTTCTCTGGACCTCAGCTTCTGCCAGATAAAGATAGTATTTATCTCAGAGTGAGGCTATGAGGATTAAATTAAAACATGCCTATGAAGGACCTGGCAGCTAAGGAAGCATCCCGTAAATATTAACGTGATGTTATCGGACCATCTTTTTGCATCTGTGATGCTGCTGCCACGTTCCTCAGATTCTTCTATCCGCTTTCTGTTTCTATAACATGATGGAAGAAGAATCAGAATAACGTTACACATTTCTGGTTTTTGTTAAGCATTTTTACTTTGAGAAATTTGATGAAATTTGATTTCCCCGGTTGAGTCTTGGTTGGTATTTGTAGAAGCCATACTGAGTGGTCGTAGGAATCCACGAGCTGTTAAAACATTCCACACGCAAATTCTTGCTGTTTCAAAATATACCAGCCTTAATTTAGTATTGTTTATCCAGATTTTGGTTTTTGAGAAGTTAGAGCACGTGATTAGAAAAATACTTCCATATTTGATAAATATACTTTTCCATTTGGAAGAAAAGGCATCTTAAGAGTCTAGCGAGGTTTATTAAGCTATATAAACAGAAAACATAATTTTGTTCATGTTGTACCAAGTAAGCAATGGAAAAACAGGAGATGATTTTGTTTGTATTGTGTGTAAAGATTTATTGTGAATCATTTGGAAGGGTTTGTAGGGCTTTTAATGAAGCAATCCAAGAACATAACTATAGGAGCCTAACCAAATGCCATGCTCTCCTGGTTAAGTGGCTGTGTATTTCCTTAACAACAGTCCTTGAAATGTCATACACTCACATGCTGGAAGCTTCTCAGGGAAGTTCTGAGATAGGCCTTGTTTTAGAAGGTTGAGGGGCAATAGTTGAGTTGTGTACTGATTGCAGAGAATATATAACTTCTTTGTTTCTAGATGGTATTTGACAATGATTGAAATAGTTTTTAGTCCTATAGAATATACTGCCCGTGGTTTTCCCCCTTAAAGAGTGTCCTGAGATCTGATACAGTTAAGCAGCTGGTCCAGGCTTATGTGACTTCTCAGTAGTTGAATAAGTTGGTTTGGGGACGTCTGGGGGGGGCGCAGTCGGTTAAACGTGCGACTCATAATTTCAGATTGGGTTGTGATCTCACGGTTCGCAAGTGCGAGCCCCACATTGGGCTCTGCGCTAACAGGGTGGAGCCTGCTTAGGATTCTCTCTCTCTCCCTCTCTGCATCATCCCTAGTCTCTCTCTCTCAAAAATAAACTTTATGGAAAGAAAGAAAGAAAGAGAGAGAGAAAGAGAAAGAGAAAAAGAGAGAAAGAGAAAGAGAAAGAGAAAAAGAGAGAAAGAGAAAGAGAAAAAGAGAGAAAGAATGGTTTCCAGGAGTGCCTGAGGGGCTCAGTTGGTTAAGCATTCGACTCTTGCTTTCGGCTCAGGTCATGTTCTCATGGTTCATGAGATCGAGCCCTGTGTGGGGCTCTGTACTGACAGCGTGGAGCCTGCTTGGGATTCTGTCTCTCTCTGCTCTTTTCCCTGCCTGTCTGCGTGTGCACGGTCTCTCTCAAAATAAATAAATAAACTTAAAAAAAAAAAATAAAATGGTTTCCAATTCTATTACTGAGGGTCCTTTTAGTTATTTTCCTTCTCCATCCCCATGGGTTCTATGTATTGAAAGATTTTTGCCTAACAGTCGGGTTTAAGAAGTAATTAAATGTTTTCTGTTTTTCTTTAATACAGCAACTTCTAAAACTCCCAGCTTGTGTATTTAGTAAATACTTATTGCATGTGAGCTATGCAGGCACTCTCTAGGAGCTGGGGTACAGTAGGGAACTACACACAGTCCATGCTCATGGGAGAAGCAAGAAAAAATTCAAATACGTAAGATAACGTCAAAGTCATAATGCTGTGAAGAGAAGATAGAGTGAGTCGAAGACAGAGGTTGAGAGGCCTGTTTGAGGTAAGGTAGTCTGGGCTGGCCTCTGAGAGGGAGGCATCTCCCAAGGGACCTGAATGAAATAGGGGCATGAAGGAGCCATTTGGGTCCGCAGGGGAAGAATGTTGCAGGCGGAAGGACCAGCAAGGACAAGGGCCGGAGCAGGAGTGTCTGTAGGTTTGAGGAGCAGTAAGGAGGCTGATGTGCTGAGTGGAGATGGAGAAAGGAAGACCGTGGTAGGGAGTAGGGTGGGAGCCGTCGTCAAGGCCTCTTCTGTAGTCCTGTGTGTCAGCCAGTGTCCCCAAATGGAGTTAAAATAGTTCCAGCCAGGGGCGCCTGGCTGACTCAATCTGTGGAGCATGTGACTCTTGATCTTGGGGTCATGAGTTCGAGCCCCACATTGGGGGGTAAATTGTACTTAAAATAAAATTTAAAAATTTTAAACTAATCTCGGCCCCAAATGATGATGTGGAATGTTGTGCACTTTATTATGGTTATAGGTTCCGCTAGCTTTCTGTAACATTCAAATCACTCAGGGACCCCACTGTTGCCTGCAAAGCCCGATGGAGATCAGGGAAACTGGCCTCTAGTCTCATTTGCTTTTTGTTCAGTTCTAAAAGTCTCATCCCATATTTCATTAAAAAATTTTTTAAAATATTTATTTTTGAGAGAGAGAGACAGAGTGCGAGCAGGGGAGGACAGATATGAGGGAGACCCAGAATCCAAAGCAGGCTCCAAGCTGTCACCCCAGAGCCTGATGCGGGGTTTGAAATCACGAACTGCAAGATCATGACCTGAGCTGAAGTCGGAGGCTTAACCAACTGAGCTACCCAGTGCCCCTCATTCCATATTTCAAAACCTATATTGAAATAAAAAGTTTGGACTAATTCATTCGGCTAATATAATTCACACAGTGTTTGCTATTTTAGTTTGAAGTGGGAGTGAAATTATCAGTAATCACGATGCGTGAAAAAGTAACGTTTGGTGCAATTCCTAAACTGTGGAGACCTATAGATTTCTTTAAAAAATGTTTTTCAGGAGCTTTGTGAAATCTTGCATAGATTTTAGTGATAGGTGTATCGGCAGAATGGGGGGGCGGGTGGGTAGACTGTGGGGAGAAGAGACGAGACAGTGATCTTGACAATAGTAACTTAAAACAAATTGACAGAAAGGACGGAAGAATTGCTGAGGGAGGGAGATCGGAGAGACCGTGAGCCTGAAGATATTATTTTACCATCAGTACCCTTTTCATTCTGAACTTTTAGTATTTTGTGTATCTCTTCTGTGAAAAATAGATCCTGGTTTCCTACATCTGCGTCATATGGGGAGATGTTAGCATAAACATTTCACTGTCAAAATGAGCCTTTGTTTTTACTGAGGGTCTACGGACCATCCTCTACATTCTAACCTGCCAGGATCTTCTTTCAAGTAATTGAGAAATGGTGTGTTTTGGGTGACAGGATGCCTGTGCAGTCCAAGAGAAAAATCAAAGAGCATGCATGACCCAGAAATCCATAGATATGTACCTGTAATTTAGCCTTTCCAGTTGATAGAAAATGATGCCGCCAGCGGTCCGCTGTTGTCACAATAATGCAGTGTAACAAATGATCCCAAAACTCAGTGTCTCTCACAGTAAGCAGTTATTCCCATGCTGGCTGGTCTGCAAAGTGACTCAACTGAGTGGTTCTTCTTCAGGATGCAGGTTGGCTGATCCGCTCCAAGTTGGGCACAAGTTAGCTGACATGTGTTCATTGTAGAGACCGGGCTGAAGGGGCAGCAGCTACTGGGGCATGCTTTCCTCATGGTGGACCACAGGGCACACGTGCCGCACCAAACTATGGGGGCTTATTTATTTATTTTAATGTTTATTTATTATTGACAGACAGAGACAGAGCACGAGCATGGGAGGGACAGAGAGAGGGGGAGACACAGAATCCAAAACAGGCTCCAGCCTCTGAGCTAGCTGGTCAGCACAGAGCCCGACGCGGGGCTCGAACTCACAAAGTGCAAGATCATGACCTGAGCTGAAGGTGGATGCTTGACAGACTGAACCACCCAGGCACCCCCATAGAAGGTTATTTAAAGACCTCTATCATGAGAACCGGAAGGTATGCTGAGTGAAATAAGCCAGGCAGAGAAAGACAGATATCCTATGTTTTCAACCATATGTGGAACTTGAGAAACTTAACAGAAAACCATGGAAGAAGGTAAGGGGAAAAATTAGTTACAAACAAGAGACAGAGGGAGGCTAATTATAAGAGACTCTTAAATACTGAGAACTAACTGAATGCTGATAGGGAGGGGAGAGAGGGGAAAATGGGGGAGGGGCACTGAGGAGGGCACTTGTTGGGATGAGCACTGGGTGTTGTATATAAGCAATGAACCACAAGAATCTACCCCAAAAACCACGAGCACACAGTACACACTGTATGTTAGCCAATTGGACAATTAATTATGTTAAAAAAATAAAATGAAATTATGCCATCAGAAAAATAAGTAAATAGAAAAATAAATAAAGACCTCTATCTTGTTATGCCCATAATGTTCCTTTAGCCAGTTCAAGTCATGTGGCCATGCACAGAATTGACAGAGCAAGGGAGGGTAGAGATATGAGTAAACAGCAATCTGTTACCACAGATGTCGTTTATTAGAAATAGAAAAAATCCATGGGCGCCTGGATGGCTCAGTCAGTTAAGTGTCCAACTCTTGTTTTAGGATCAGGTCATGATCTCAGGGTTCCTGAGATCAAGCCCCGCATCGGGCTCTGTGCTGATAGTGCAGAGCCTGCTTGGGATTCTCTCTCTGCCTCTCCCCCATTTGCATGCATAGTCTCTCTCTCTCTCTCTCTCTCTCTCAAAATCAATAAATAAACACTTAAAAAATGCGAAAATAAAAAAGAAATAGAACAAGTCCAAAAGGATTTGAAATTTAGCACAGGAGAAATTTCCCCTGAAGTGATACGGTATAAACATGAGATTGCTGTCCCTACACCTTCCCAGAGAATGTGAGAGCCACACATTGGGACAAAGGAAAATAAGCATTGGGGTGCCCAGGTGGCCCTGTAGTTTAAGCATAAGACTTGGGCTCAGGTCATGATCTCACAGTTCACGGGGGTCAAGCCGTGCGTCCGGCTCTGTGCTGTCAGCGCAGAGCTTGCTTTGGATCCTCTGTCTTCCTCTCTGCCCCTCCCCCACTTGCATGCACATGTACAAAAAAAAAAAACCACATTAAACAAAAAGGAATGGATAAGCATTTCACACAGGGAAATTAAGTCTTAAAGTAAAAATAGGGGTGCCTGGCTGGCTCAGGTGATAGAGTATGTGACTCTAAATGTAATTTCTCTTCGGCACAAAAAACAGAGGAATCTCCTTCTCTGGTGGTCAAGGGTGAACCTTTTCCATTCTGAGATTATGTAAGACTCCAAACACTTTAATTTGGGTGGCCCCATGCGCCTATCTCATAAGTTCCTGAGCTGCTTGGCAAGGCTGGGAAGGTTGGGGACCCTACCTATGATGCCCTTTCCCAGCACAGAGAGCCTCAGAGATGCTTTGGGACTACCTCGTGGCTGGTTCTTGTGACCTTTCTCCTGCCCCAGCCTGAGCCAGTGTCCCAGGGGCTGGAAAACGGCTGACCTGCCGGTTGGAAACCTCCTTTCCCTCCACCGTACATCCCACGTCCTGGTGGCTGAGGGCGTGGTTACTGGTTCCAGGCACCCCTAGGCTCCCCCAGGCTCCGGTTGGGCTGCTCTGTGACTTTGGACAGTGTATTAAAGGAGACTTTTCTCATTTGCAAAATGAGAACTGTGGTGTCTACAAATGTAAGGCTGTTACGAGTACGTGGCAAGTCGGAGCACAGTGTCTGGCACGTGTGAAACATTTAATAAATAATGCACCGAGATGGTAATGCTTCCTTATTATCTGGTGTAACAGGTACTACAGCTCGCATTCCGTTGTTGTTAGTTCAGCATTTCTGTTTCTCCTCACGAGATGGTGAGCCTCCAGAAGGCATGATTCATGGCTCTGGGTTTCATCTCTGTGTCCCCATTCTGCAATAGCCCTAAGTTTATGATGTAGGGATGGAAACTGATGCCCACTGAATTGTATCCAGATAAGTATTCTCTGCTATGAAGCCTTCAGCTCCAAGGACCAGATTAGATTGTTCCTAAATACAGAATTAGTCGATCTTTTTTGTTCACTTTCACATTTTGCCTGGAATAAAGACTTTCGAAGCCATAGGAATTTATTTATTTATTTTTTTAAATGTTTTTATTTATTTCTGAGAGAGAGAGAGGGACAGTGTGAGCAGGGGAGGGTCAGAGAGAGAGGGAGGCACAGAATCTGAAGCAGGCCCCAGGCTCTGAGCTAGCTGTCAGCACAGAGCCCAACGCAGGGCTCGAACCCATGAACCATGAGATCATGACCTGAGCTGAAGTTGGATGCTTAACTGACTGAGCCACCCAGGTGCCCCAAAGCCATAGGAATTTAAAGGTTTTGAGTTCGTTCCTTGCTTTACCTTTAATCATACACTTCCTATACACTCAACAAAGCTGGGCCGTCTTTGTTACATCAGAGGAGTTGAAAACAATATGCAGGCTGATCTTCATGGTGTTTCTACCAGATGTAAAGGGCACTTAAAGACTATTTTGTTCTAATATTCTAAGGCCTGTCCTGACTCCTGAGTTGGTTCTCAGATCCTAGCTGTGATTTTATCACCAGTTTGTTCAAAAGTATTACAAAGTTTCTAATCTAGGTCATTTTTCCCAAGGAGTGGTCATACTAGGATAAAAGACTGAGCTATTATAGCAAACAAGCCCAATGTAACCTGCATCACAGGGATCAGAGGTCCAAAAAGTTTGTTTCTCTTTCACGTAAGGATCCAGGGTGGACCAGCAGGCCACTCCACTCCATGCAGTCATTCAGGGCTTCTGGTTCATTCCGTCTTATTTCTCTGCACTCCCGTAGTCTACTTCTGTTCTGTGTCGCAAAGGCTGAGTTCCTTAGGGTCCTTCCCTGAGGATGAACCTTTGTATTCATCTTGGGGGAAAAGAAAAGAGTGTGGAAGATTGCACATACAGTGTGTTATGGTCAAGGCTTTCAAGAGTCACCTGTCATTCCACTCCTGTTCCATTGGTGAGAACTTAATTGCATGGCCACATGTAGCTGCCGAGGCTCCCAGGAAGGCCTAATGATAATTTATTACTGTGGAGTATGGAAGGGCCTCATTTGGGTGAACAGTTAGCTAGCAAGTTCCCCACCCCGGACCAACAACTGTGTTTGCTTTTGAGAATTTTGTGTTTATTGAATAGCTAATATATACTCTAGTAGTCGAATGGGGGAAATGTGGGTGGCTATAATAATAATTAATAGGATTTATAATATATTTTGCTCCAACTATAGGACTATTGAGTCCAACTATGGACTATTAAACACAATTGAATGTATTCTCTCATTTGACTCTCTGAGGAAGGCCAGGAGAGGGGTTCTATTATTGTCTGTATTTATAGGTCAAGACCTTGAACCTTAAGGAGGGTAAGTAACTGTCAAGATTACAAGCCAGGCCTGCTTAACTCCAAGGCCTTCACCATACTGCCCTGGGAATGGTGGAGTCCTCAGGAATAAAAGATAGCTAGATACTGTTTGTAATCCTGGCTGCTGTAGCTAGTCTGTAGCAAAGGCCATCAGGGAAGGCAGGTGGGTTCTCTGGAAATATTCAAGCCAGAGGCTGTAGGACTTTCAGCTGGGGATTCCATACAAAGACTCTGTGCTTTGCACTGTGGGCCATGGAGAACTTCCATGATTCTCTGTGAAGGCCAGTTGTACTGCTTTCAGCCCTCTGGTTTCTGCACATCACCCATGAGCCCTCATTCCACTGATGACGAGGGAAGTCTCATTAGTGCACACATTCTGCACCTCCTTGATAACAAGGAGGCACTTGCTAGCATGGTGCTAGAGGGGTCAGTAGTTGAGATCAGAGTTCTAAAGGGACTTTGACCAGCCACATCAACTTTGAATATCCATTTCTTGGAAATATTTGAGCTTAATCACTGGTTTCCCAAGAGTCCTTCTTGGGGCTTTAGAATTTCCATAGAACTGCATAGTAGTTTGAATGCCCTCTATACAGGGATTTAGGGGCAACTTTTCTTTTTTTTAATTAAAAAATTTTTAAAGATTTTTTTAAATTTAAGTAATCTCTACACCCAACATGGGGCTCGAACCCACGACCCCAAGATCAGAATCACACACTCTTCTGACTGAACCAGCCAGGCACCCCCACGGTTAACTTTTCTTTGTTGAAAAAGATTTTTCAAGTTGAGAAAACGTGAAGGCCAAAATGCTAATTATAGTGATATTGGCTAATATTTGTTGAATGTCTACCGTGTACAAGGCATTACTACGGTTCTCAGTGCTTTCCATGAGTTAATTTACCCGTAGGGTGTACCTAGCATTATTCCCAGTTTACAGATGAGAGAGATGAGCTACCAAGTGGGTAAATAACTTGCCCCTGTCACTTTCTAAAAATAACCAGAGTTCAAACTTGGACTTCGAGATCCAGAGCTGCACTCTACAGCAGAAAAGTATATGTTTTCTGAGTGTTTCCTCAGGTCTAAAGATGCTGTGGTCCCATGCCAATTGCTGTATACAGACAAGTCAGGAACTTTCCTTTTCTGAGAAAAACTCAGAATTCAGTACCTCAGTTCAATACTTCCCTCTTCACTTGATCTTAGCCACAAGGCCGAGAAGCCATGCTACGTCCCTCTTGACGGTTAGAAAGAAGCTGAGTGTGAGTCAGAAAGGTTCATATCTTGCTGATCATTTCAGAAATCCTGTAGGCTTTTCATCACCCACTGTTACACCGAAGTTTCTGATGGTGGAGCTGCTTCGATAAATACACCAAACGCTTCCTAAAACACAGCTGGTCCTTGGGGGTGCAGATCACAAATAAGGCCACCTTCTCATGAGATGCTTTTGGTATGCAAGGAATGGCCTCCTAGGATGTATCACAAACGATGCTTTGTGGCTAACAATGCTATTAAGGGCATCTTAGAATCACAGAACTTTCTTTACAGCAGGAGGAGCCTTTGAGGACACAGCCAGCAGCCTACTTTTCACACAGCCAGTGTGCCTGCACTGCTCTAGGGGCCGAGGGCACAAGCGGTGAACAAACACTCGACTCTCTCCTCTCTCGGGGAGGCTACACCTAGATGGGTTACCCAGACCAGCAGCAACAACAAAATGTGTCATGTTAGGTAGTGGTAAGTGCTGGAAAGAGAAGTAAAGCAGGATGAGCGGATAGAGACTGGTGAGGGTTCAGTCCCTAGTAGGTTTTATTTAAAAAAAAATTTTTTTAACGTTTTTATCTGTTATCAAGAGACAGAGGCAGAGCATGAGCAGGGGAGGGGCAGACATAGAATCTGAAGGAGGCTCCAGGCTCTAAGCTGTCAGCACAGAGCCCAACATGGGGTTTGAAATCACAAACCGCAAGATCATGACCTGAGCCAAAGTCGGACACCCAACCAACTGAGCCACCCAGGCGCCCCAAGTCCCTGTTATGTTTTAGATGAGGTTGTTTATGTAAATCAGTGTTTCTCAACCATTTTTTGCATTAAGTCCTTCCTCGGGAGCTACTGCGGACATTGTTTCCTGTTCCCCACCATCCATTAAAATTTAATACTACAAATGTACTGTCTATTTTTGGACTGTGTGCATATTTGTGCTTTACGGATAAGGAGTGAGAGTGATTCCACAGCCCTGCCCCAGAACCAGTTTTCACCACCTTGGGGGCAGTATCAGCCCATTTCTGTTAAGTTCTTTTTGCTATCATATACAACACTGAAGTAGCTGCTTTTATATTATTTATTTTTTTAACATTTATTCATTTTTGAGAGACAGACAGAGCGTGAGCAAGGGAGGAGCATAGAGAGAGGGAGACATAGCATCCGAAGCAGGCTTCAGGCTCTGAGCTGTTATTACAGGGCCCGACCTGGGGCTCAAACCCATGAACTGTGAGACCATGACCTGAGCCGAAGTCGGGCGCTTAACCGACTGAGCCACACAGGCGCCCCTGAGGTAAGTGCTTTTAAAAGATCACAGTCTATGGGGTGCTAGCTCAGAGCCTGAAGTCTGTTTCAGATTCTGTATCTCCCTCTCTTTCTGACCCTCCTCTGCTCACGCTGTCTCTCTCTCAGAAATAAATAAAAAACATTTAAAAAAATTAAATAAAAAATAAAAGATCACAGTCTAAACTATAGGCACTTTTAATTTTTTAAAATATTTATTTATTTTTGAGGGGAGAGGGGGAGGGGCAGAGAGAGTGAGAGACACACACACATACACAGAATCTGAAGTAGGTTCCAGGCTCCAAGCTGTTGGCACAGAGCTTGACACGGCTCGAACCCACAGACAACGAGATCATGACCTGAGCTGAAGTCAGATGCTCAATCGACTGAGCGACTGAGCCACCCAGGTGCCCGAAAAGAACTTTCAAATCCCTAATTTATTGTGTTTTTATGAATGCCGAATAGCACTAAACACTGGGTAAAAAAAAATTTTTTTTAAATGTTTTTATTTATTTCTAGGAGAGAGAGAGAGAGACAGCATGAGCGGGGGAGGGTCAGAGAGAGAGGGAGTCACAGACTGAAACAGGCTCCAGGCTCTGAGCTGGCAGTCAGCACAGAGCCCGACGCGGGGCTCGAACCCACGAACCGCGAGATCATGACCTGAGCCGAAGTCAGACGCTTAACTGACTGAGCCACCTTGTGCCCCACTGGGTAAAAATTTTTAAAAACTGTTTAGGGATTAGGAGTGACGTCTGATGCAGTAGACTCCAGTCTGCCCGCAGTGTCCGGGACAGCAGGCTGGATACACACTGGGAAGGGTGCTGTGCAGTGAGCGGAACGGCCCTTGCTGTGGTCGGTGAGGAGCCCGATGACCTCAGCCTGAGCCTGTCTTCTGCAGCGTCAAGAGTGATCTTTTGAGAATGTCAATCGCATAAGCTGCTTTTGTTCACCAGTCTTCCCATTCCAGCAAGAGAAAATCCAAACACCTTGTGGTGGCTCGTAAGGCTCACCACCCCCACCCCTACCCACCCCCCTTGACGATCTCCTTATCCTTCAGGTATCGTCTGCTCAGAGGCTTTCTCTCCACCGCGGCCAAATGAGCAACCGGTACCCCCACCTCATGAGGTCACGTTACCCAGTGATATCTCTACATAGGACTGGCCTCTGTCAGAATCCTATTACGTATTTGTCCATCTATTCTGTCTCCGGCTCCAGGATGTGAGCTCCTTGAGTCAGAGAGACTCAGTCGGGCTGACTGTCTTTTCCTAAGCCCAGAGCCCAGGTTGGCACATTGGGATCCTCTGACCACCTGACTGTGGGCCATTAGGGGAGAGCCCATGTTCCTTGACGCCTCTTCGAATGTGCAACGTCACTAGGCCCAGTCCGAGGCCATGTCCGACTGAATGCCCAGCTGCAGTGACAGGGCTGCATACACAGAGCACCAGCTTGGAGGTATAATAGGGTCAGGGTAAACTGGTGGTGACTGCGCCCTCAGGCAAAACTGGTTTTCCCAGAATCCTCTTAGTAGACATCATCTTCATCCCACGATTGTTGTTTCTTTAAGCTGAGAATCGTCTCTCTCTGAGTTGTGCACTGTATTGATGTGGGTGTTACCTTTACCTAGTTGTGCCAGTAGGATCCACTTTGGGGCCACCTGACCCAGCTCAGGTAAAACAATTCTGGATTTAGCTTATTACTCCTCTCCAGTGACCCAAGGATGTGCATGCCCACCTGAGACCCCTACCATTGTCTTCCTCTTTACCTCATGGTTCCAGAGCTCTTAGTTAAGACTCCTGATTTCCAGGCTTAGCGGAAGGGCTTTCTGGGAAGCTCCATTCATTACATTGGCTACCAATGGGAGGTAGCCTATTGACCTGAATGAGAAGGGAGAGGCCTGTTTACCTCCTCTTGGGCCCTCATGAGCTCTGGTTTTGCGGAGAGGCCTGGGCAGTGTTAGGAAGTGTGTGTGTGTGTGTGTGTGTGTGTGCGCGCGCACGCGTGTGCACATGCGTGCACACAAGTGTGTGTATATGTGCACGTGCATGCATGTATTCAGCGTGGCCTTCTTCTAGGCCCAGGGTCCCCACTCCCAGCTAAGCTTGGGGAGGCTAGGAAGTGTAATTCTTCCACAGGATACATTGTCCAAGGTTCTGTTGAGAAGTAAGAAGGAGAGGGGCGCCTGAAGGACTCATTCTGTTAAGCGTCCAACTTTGGCTCGGGTCATGATCTCATGGTCTGCGAGTTCGAGCCCTGCTTCCAGCTCTGTGCTGACAGCCTGGAGCCTGCTTCAGATTCTGTGTCTCCCTCTCTCTGCCCTTGCCCTGTTTGTACTCTGTCTCTCTCTGTCTCAAAAATAAAATAAAAACATTAAAAAAAAAGGAGAGCGTAGCCATCAGGCAATCTCTGCTGCCGCAACCAAGAGAGGTGTTTATTCCTGTCGGTTCTGCTGTCTTAGAACACTATGAATAAACATGGAGTTTAAGCTTATAACAGGGATTTTAAGAAAAGGACTCTTCTCCCGTTTCTTTAACTTCTCGTTCATTTTGTATGGTCCTAATATCTCAGACTGTCTCACACAAAAACGTGAGTTTGTATATGTAACTGCCTGGTCTATAGTTACACGCTAAGCTTTCTTAGCGGGCACCCCAGAATGCAATCGCTCAAAGAAGATAGAAGCTTCTTTCTGTGTTGTTAACAAAAGTAGATTGTGGTTTGGGTGGGTAGGACATCTGCTCCACGAGGCTCTTTAAGGACACCTTCTTTCTCTACTGTTGCTCCATCGTCCTCTAGGGCATGGTTGGCAAATTATGGCCCATGGGCCGAATTTGGCCTGTACTCTGTTTTTGTGTGGCTCACGTACTAAGAATGGTTTTTACAGTTTTAAATGGTTGGAAAAATGTTTTTTAACATGTGAAAATTATATGCAATTCAAACTTTATGTCCATAAATAAAGTTTTATTGGAACACAGCCATACTCATTTATTTTCATCATGTTTGTGGTGGTTGCTTTCGTGCGACCATGGCAGAGTTGAATAGTTGCAACAGAGACCAGATGGCCCACAAAGCCAAAAAATGTGCTGTCTGGCCTTTTACAGAAGTTTGCCAACCTCTGCTTTAGAGTGGGGTCCTAGACTTTAAGTTGAAGCTGGCTTCCTCACACCTTGCCTACTACTCAGCCTAGGGGAAGAGGGACTTGTCATCATGGGGCACACATGGCTTCAGGGACATAGAGAAACGTAGTTTGCAAGCAGGCAGCCATTGGCCCAGTGAAAACTCTGGAGCCTCTCAAGTTATAAGGAAGGAGAGTATAGATGTGGGGGTACGTTTAGCAAATCATCACAGAGTGTGTGTGTGTGTGTGCGTGTTGTGGTCTTTTTTTGTTTTTAAAATCCACTGTGGTTGGTTGAAGGGTACTGAAGGCCATCTTGATTTATATACAGTGTTCGGTAGCATTGATAGGAACAAAATACGGGGAATGTATTGATGGGAGAGGACTTACTCATGGGCCTGTTTCCCCCATACGTTCATTCAACAATTATCTGATGAGAATAACTCCTTTGCTTGGTAGGGTGCTCCGTCTTGAGATCTGAACTTCACTTTCTTACTATGGGGAGCTATTCCTACCTAGGATGCAGTGGTTCTCAAAGTGTGGTCCCCAGGGCAGTAGCATCCGTATCTCTTGGGACTGTATTAGAAATGCAGATTCTCTATACTGGGTCTGCCCTCCTGCCCCAGACCTACTAACGAAGCAACGATGGAGGCAGGACCCAGAAATTTGTGTTTTAGCATCTGGAAACCAAAGATATAGCCGTAATCCATAATTATAAATGAGCAAATGGCCTACCTCCCTTCAGTGAATGAACATTTTGTGCTTTCAGGGGGAATCAACAAACAGGTTTTCCTCTTACTTAGATTCCTTATCAATAGTCTCTTGTGCTCAGAAAATGTACACAAGTCAAAATAGACACATCATATTTTGGCTCCAGATTTATTCCAGCAGACAGTGGCAGGCTCTGCCAAAGCCACGGAGTGACTCCCCATGAAATTGGCCAGGCGACCACTATACCACCACCACACAGAGCCTTCTCAGTCTTTGACTGATTGCTTGGTGTGAAAAGAGGCCTTGATAGCCATGACCCAGTGACTTTTCAGATTCTGGGGAAAACAGATGCTTGATGCCTGTAAAAGGAAACAAGGCCGAGAGAACCTTTCACAACAGGACTTGGTTAAGGGGTGATGGCCATGGCAGAACAATCTAGGTGATTTGGTATTCAAGCACATGGTTGCACAGCTCTGGGCAGCCACAAAGCACCAGTGTGCTAGAGGGACTGACCGTTTGGGTTGAATGAACACTGTGCCTGGCCAGAGAATATCGGTATGTGCTAGATGCTAGACTGTGGACCTTTCCTGTGTTAGCCTATATAACCTCCCAGCCACTGTAGGAGGTAAATACCCGTAGGGTCACTTTGCAGAGCAAAAAGCTGAGGCATTGCGAAGTTAACGTGCACAAGGTCTTCTGCCCAGTAGGCAGCAGGGTGAGAATTTGAATCTGTGTAGTTGGGTTCTAGGGACCCTATTCTCTACTGCCATGGAGCACAGTCTCTAAAAGGGGTGCTTGTATTTGTACTTGTGGCTCCACACACACGCACAACATGCCTCCTAGGCTGTCACCACCTGCATGTGGTGGCTTCCCCTTGTTTCCCTCGGCTGGGTCATTTCTCAGTGCAAGAATTCAGAACTTGGGTGGGGCTTCTATTTGCCGCATGGCCACGAATGGCCAGGCCCTGCTTTCTGGGTTCAGAACTTTTGCTGATTGACTCTGAAAGAGGAAGAAAGGGTTACTTACTGTGGGCCAGAGAGCTGTAAGAGGTTCCCAAATTGCTCATTTCCTATCTGAGTTTCTCCTCTTGCCTCAAAACTAAAAGACACTTTATAGGGGAAGCACGAAGAGTCTGTGGCAGCCCATTTTGGTAATTAATGGCCTTGCACCTCTCTCCGAAAAGTGATGCATTATTCCAGAGCCCTACAGAATGAGTTAAACCCAGAATGAATTATTTGGCTTGACTGATGTGTACAGTAACTGAAGACAGTTCATTACTGGGGCGGGTTTTAATCTTCTCTCAAAATGAGGTCTTCTGGTATTCTGCCTAACTGCCCGGTCCCTTTAATGGGTCTGAAATTGAGTAAAACGAGAAGGTGCTAAAATAGTTGAGACAAGAAGTGATTTCTGTTTCATCATCCATTCCAGAAAATATGCAGTATATTTTTACTATAGCCTCTCTTCCGTCCCCCTCCCAGTCATTTTTATTAGTGATTGATGTGATTGCAGAGTGGTTTGGTGGGAAAAGCACTTGCAACCAAATTTAGTAAACCACAGGCCAGTTTTATTTTTAGTTTTCATGATCGAGGGCAGACAGCAGTTGCAAATAGATTACTGTATCTGCTTCTGAACTCTTTCTTTTTTTCAATGTTTTGGCTCTTGCTCTCCCTAGTATGTTTTGTCTGTTTTGAATATAATTTTCTTTGGGAGAGAATAGGCCATTCTTTCTGATCATAAGCACACCATTTTTTATTTCTGTATGTAGGTTTCACCTTAGTGAGAAAATGAATATATTTGTAGTCATTGGTGTTACAGAAACTTTGAAGTTGCTAAATTATTAAGTACCACAATTAATAAATGATAGGTAGGAATGGCAGATCATAATGGTTTAATATTATCATCAACATCCTAAAGGTGCTCAGTGGTAGACTAATAAGGTACAAGCAGAATAATAAAGGATGCAGTTGGACAGGGGTAGTGAACTGGATTTCTTTTCTTTTCTTTTTCCTTTCATAGTTTATTGTCAAGTTGGTTTCCATATAACACCCAGTGCTCATCCCAATAAGTATCCTCCTCCATGCCCCTCACCCCCCTTCCCCTCTCCCCCACCCCCATCAGCCCTCAGTTAGGCAACAGCAGGCATCTGAGAGATACTCAGTAAATGTGGTTTGGGTAGTTGGTTGATTGTTGAGTGAATGTTTGGGTCCTACACTTACTCCAGGGCACCAGCGTGTTGGAAATGAGGTTAAGTTTGCTCGGGGCCCTTGAAGAGGCTGTGTAATGGTCAAATTTTAAGTTCTGGAGCAGTCATTAGAGTGCTCAGACTCGTCTGGCATCCCCATGCAAGATTTCTTCTGTAAGAATCCTGACAAATGGACCGCTGCTGTGCTTAAATATTGTGATCATTAGGGCGCATTAATTCTTTTCAGGTCCATTCTGGTCCATTCTATCATTGGACAGCTCTGATTGTGGGAATGTAGCAAAAACTCATCTGTGCTTTGCAGATTCTCTCTTATACAAGCTAGATACCCTCATGGGTGGAGGGAAGTCAAACAATGCCCCAAACCTTAGAAGCCTGTGATTGTGGTAGGAGCTGTCATTCATATACATCCCTCATCCCATTATGAAAGGACCGGATGCTCAGAATTCTCAGCATTTCCCAACATTGTCCCTGGGTTTTTCATAGTAAAGTTTTGATGGGAACTTCTTTTAGATTCTCATGTTGATTGTTCCAGGGGGAATATGGGGAGGGGGGGGAGATAGGTGGGGGGAGGGACAGCAAGAGAGAACCCATGCTGTGCAAAAAAAGTTCTGGGCTTTCAGTTCCTCAGAAACTCAGCCTGAGCCCACATTGTTGCAGGCCTCCAAAAGCCGACTGAATAGAGGTATTATATCCTGGCTTTGGTGAGTGGTCACCCCACCGTGGTCATTGCTAGGCCACATCAATTCTAGTTGTCACGTTCAGTGAAATAGATCTCGAGAGAAGGATGGTCAGGAAATGAAGGCTCTGGAAAGCTGCAGTGAGGAAGAGTCCTATCGTCAAAATACTTAGCTTGGTGAAGAGAATGTAGCTCTACCTATGAGGAGGCCTGTCAAGGAAGAGGGAATAGATTTGTTCAGTATGGCTGCTGACGGTGAAGAAGGGAGATTATGGTGGGCCAGGTTTGCCTTAGCCAGAGTTTCCTGGTATCTTCATCTATAATTAACAATCTGTCTCCCCACCCCCCATTTATTACAATTGAAAAAGAAAAAGCTCTAATATGGATATTAATAATGAAAATTTCCCCAACAGAAAAATTAAAGTCACTTCTTTCTTTTTTTTGCTTTTTTGGATCGTGATCTGAATGCAGAGTGTAGAAAAAGAAACTTTAAAAATACCTTTTTTTTTTTTTTAAGTGTAAGAGGGATGCTTCTAGTCTAGGCTCAGTTCGTTTACAGAAGAGACCGGTGCTTCCATTTAATTGACTTTTTCTCAGCACACGTTTCCCAAGAGGCCACTCCCTGGCCAATAGCGTGCTGGGATGTATGCTCGAAGATGAGCACACCAAGGTCTCTTTGGGCGTTCTTGATGGCCCCACATTGCTCACAGGGCTGCAGTGGAGGTGAGTGGGAGGGGCTGGGGCATGGGGGAGGGGTAGTCCCTGGAAGAAGGCCAAACTTTAGGGTGACCTTTGAACAGGGGCTAGTAGGAAGAGGGAAGTCTGAAGGTGGAGGGTGGATGTTTCCACAGCAGTGACTGTGCGTGCATAGTGGGAAAGGGGCAGGGGAAGACCGGGCTGCGTTTGGCTTCCAGGGACCAGTGCTGTGTAGGAGTCGGTGAACATGGGAGAGGGGAGTGGAGACGGGGAGCCAAGGCTGGCGCAGTAGGTTGCTTTTCCTCCCGTTTTGTTACACTGGGGAGTGGGGGTGGGTCCGGTGGCCTGGCAATTCCAGGCTGTGTCCTTCGGTTGGAGACAATCCCAGGCCATTCTCTGCCCAAGCATCTTTCGCTGTCTTTGCTTCTGAATCAAAGGGAAAATTGTCCTCTGGAAGTTGGAGATTAGGCATAGCTCAACATTTATATGATGGATGAAGTTGAAAAATCCTGCTTCGATCTACCTGTACGTCTCTGTTCCCGTGGTTGTGACAATGCAACACAGATTTGCGCAGATTTAAAAAACATTGTCGTGCTCATTCTGAAATCATTCTAGCCATCTTTGCGTGCCTGTATTTGTTTATCTGTGTGTCTTTATTGTGCTTCCTCAGTGTCCTTTTGCTCACTGTCTCCCCTTTCCATACCTTTAACCTTCCAGATCCTTTTCTTGTATCCATAATCCCTTCTGCAGTCACTGCTTGCCCAGCGATTGTCCTTCATTAACTTGCCACATGTACTTTTGTTATTCGTATACTTCCTGAGTATAATTTATCTTTCTCTGTTATAAAGGAAGACTCTATCAAGATTTATTTCACTTATGTGGCCTTTGTTTTTTCCCCTCTCTGAGTCAGTGGGAGGGAGAAGGAGCTAATGCAATGTCTTGCATAGAGTGTTACTTGCCTAGCGCATTTAATAAGAATTAGCGGTGAAACTTGGGAGAGAAAAAGATGTGCTAATAGGTAGGTAGTGTAGTAGGGTAACTGGTGGATGGGTTATCTGTGGGTCAGAGGACCAACTTATTCCAGGAACAAGACTCAAGGTTTTATGAGTAGTAAAGGAAACCATTTGGGGGGTTCATAATTTTGAGACCTCATACTAAATATAGAACTTTTAGTATTCGGGTGAATGTTAGTAAAATTGTCAGAGAGATGTGGTCAAATGTGGGAAAATCTGACATGAAAACCTTGTCATGAATTCATCAAAGCTAATTCATACCCTTTTAAGCCTACTGATCATTAGTTGACCTGTAGCATTTTTGTGCATAAGAAAACATCTGATTAATCAACGGATCTGGCTAGATTTCACCTCTGTGATAAAATAATTGAGTCAAATTGAAACCCCCGCTTCATGTCAGAAGGAAACTTCATACTGACATGAACCTGCTGATTTGTTTTGAGAAATCTATAAGTAAAATGATAATGTGATAGATATTCTAAAATAGAAAAGTAATTAGTAAGTATATGTCAACATGAGCTGCAATTTTGTTTTGTTTTGTTTTTTACCAGTAACAAGTATTGTTCCAAAACCTTTACTGAACGGTGGTGAAATTATAACAATTTCAAAGTGCAGGTTTTTAAAAAATTAAGCTTTGACCCTCTAACTTACAAAAGTAAAAATATTTTATCCTCTAGCTTTAAAGTATTGTAGAAAATGAAGAAAACACAGAAAAATATGAACATGAATTATAGAAAATTTATAAGACATAGAAGAAGTACATTCACAATGTCCCCTCCCAGGACTATTGCTATTAACAGTTGGAAGTATTTCCTTCCAGTCTTTCTTTGTTTACACGATTCATTAAATTATTATGTATGATTTACATCATGGTTTTTTCCACTAACCTTACTACTTAAATTTGTTTTACTTCTAGTACAAATTCTTTGTATATGAAATTTTTAATGGCCCCTTATATTGAATCTGTGTGCTGTAATTTAAAATAGTTTGTGAGTATACCTCATGCACTAGCCCATGGGGGGCCCATGACAAGAGAAACATGTGCACACAAGCCTCCTTCCCAACTCTACCTGGGTGCCTCCTCATCTCTCTCCACTCTGAACCAGGAGACAGCTTATTTGCCTGCTCGGACAGGAAAAGCCCATCCTGAGCTCTGTCGTCATTTCATCCCCAATGTACAGACCCATGCCAGCTCATGACACCCATTTCCACTGGTCTGCAGCAAAATGAGAAAAATACAGTGACCCTAGCACTTTAGGTTAAGTGTGTCATTTGCGTTCTTTATTCTGAGATGATGCACTTTGGCGAGAGTGTGCGCTAAACCCTGGCTTCTTTTACGAAATGAAGATGATAATAGTAGATAGCGTTCTCTCTGGACGCTTCTTTGGCACATTACTTGTCTTTAAAGCCCTGCTTTGTGAAACCCAAGTCTGGGAGCAACTCTTGCAGGCCAGCTGGGCCAGATTTCTGGCCGTTCCTCAACTGTGCCTGCCTATCATTGCTCACCTTGCTCACTCTCCCTGTGGTGCTCGCCCACCCTTTGACAGAATGGAAATTCTGTTAGGGTCCCTGCAAACATCACCCTCTAAAGTTTCCAGACCTACCATTTTGCCAGACAGGGTGATCATCTCCCCGTGTGTAACACTCATTCTGCTCACTCAGTTCTTTGCTTTCTGGAAGAGTCTAGATGTTTCTTGAGGAAGCTGAAGACCTTTACTGAGGGACCTAGGGAACGTTCATGGCAGGGCTTCTGGCAAAGGCACAGGGAACGTACAATGCTCTGATACATGGCCTTTGTGACCACATGGACAGTCTATTTGCTCTGCCGTTACTGTTGAGGGTGCTACCAGAAGGTGCTTTTCCAGTCAACACTCAGACTTTTTTTTCGGACAGTGTGTTTATTGCATCAGAGGAGGACCATGTGGGGAAGGGAATGAAATAAGAAAATTGACAGTGGGAAGTAAACAAGCTGACGACAAAAAATAGTGAATTATGTAGTTATTATTTCGCTCATTGCCATATCAGATGCTGTAGCAAATACATGTGTTGAGGCACATCACAGATTTAAAAATGCATGAGCTTTATCTTCTGTTTTCTTTTCCTTTTAAAAATATCTTAGTTTAGGGATGCCTGGGTGGCTCAGTTGGTCCAACTCTTGATTTCGGTTCAGGTCATGATCCCAGGGTCATGGGGTTGAGCCCTACTTTGGGCTCTGCACTGAGTATGGAGCCTGTTTAGGATTCTCTCTTTCTCCCTCTGCCCCTCTACCCTGCTCGCGCTCTCTCTCCTCCTCTCTCTATAAACAAACAAATAAATGATTTATTTTATTTTTTATAGGTAATCTTTACACCCAACATATGGCTCGAACTCACAACCCCAAGAGTAAGAGTCACACACTCTACTGACTGAGCCAGCCAGGTGCCCCTGAATTTTTTCTTTCTCATTGACTCAAATGGAAAAAAAAAAATGTTTTGCTTGTGTGGGAATTTATTTAAACCCACAGGTTTGAACTTTCCCATTACTTCTTTATTTCCACTCTTACTAATGAGCAACTTCACTCTTCTCCCTATTTCTTTCTTTCTGTTTTTTAAATATTTATTTATTTAAGTAATCTTGACACCAAGTGTGGGGCTCGAATGCATGACCCTGAGATCAAGAGTCACACACTCCTCCGATTGAAGCCAGCCAAGTGCCCCTTCTCTCTATTTCTTACACTGAAAAATTCACCAATGAGGGGGGCATGCAATAGACCACAAGAACAGGGCCCCATATGTCTGAGAGACTTGGGTGAGGTAGGGACCTTTGAGCCTGCCCATTCACATTTGACCTTCAGAGAAAAAAATAGATGAACTATTGCCCTTTCTTCTCCACGGACATTTTTCATGATCCTGGTGACACACCTGTGTGGCACTGTTTCCAGTCCAATGAGACATTAAGGAAAAAAAAAAAAAGAGTTTTCATGTATTTGTGGACATAGCAAGAAAGGGAATATGGTTGTCTGGTTCAAGTGGCTAAAATAGAAGACCTTGTGCTGGGGAGAGGAGGCTATTCATAGCCAACAGAGCCCAGCTCATGTGTGAATGCTCCCTGATGCCACAAGAACGGTCTTGATTCCTTCACCACAAATGGCAGTGACAGTGATTAGTATGCCATGAAAAAACAAGTTCTCAGTTTTTCTCTGCATGACTTTGGATGAGGAGAAAAGATTTGGATAGCCTCTTTTAATTAATATCAGAACAATACAGTACGTGACTCCGGTGTAAGTGGGTAGGGCAAGCGTACCTGTCCTTCGAGCCCCTCACCTGCCCATCTCTGACCGAGTTAGCCCAGGGAGGTTTCCCTCCCACAGACTCTGAAGTTCATGTATCATCGGTACAGTGCAGCCGAGCAGCAAATCTGCGACTCGTGCTCTGTTCCTTTGTTGCTCTCTGATTGTTTGAGTGCAGTGAGTTTGTCCCCACAGCCAGTGAACCCGGGCAGGGCACGGACCACATCTTACCCTTTTTAATTAATACCAAAAACGATCTCTAACATCAAGTAGGAACTTGGTGTGTGTTTTTTGAAAAAGAATAAATAGGTGAATGGGTGAGTTAATGAGTGAGACGGTATCTGAGACTTCACCCTGGTGATACAGAAGAGTCACTCTCAAGCCACATAATACTCAGAGATACTTTCTGAGATGAAAAGTCAGGAAGTTAGGGGGCGCCTGGGTGGCTCACTCAGTTAAGTGTCTGACTTGGGCCCAGGTGATGATCTCACAGTTTGTGAGTTCGAGCACCATGTCGGGCTCTGTGCTGACAGCTAGCTCAGAGCCTGGAGCCTCTTTCAGATTCTGTGTCTCCCTCTCTCTGACCCTCCCCGACTTGTGTTCTGTCTGTCTCTGTCTCTCAAAAATAAATAAATGTAAAAAAAAAAAAAATTTAAAAAATGACAACTGTCAGGATGCCTGGGTGGCTCCTGGGTTGCTTAAGTGTCCGACTCTTGGTTTTGGTTCAGGTCACGGTCTCATGGTTTGTGAGTTGGAGCCCCATGTTGGGCTCTACACTGACAGTGTGGGAACTGCTTGGGATTCTCTCTCTCTCCACTCTCCCCGCCCCTCCCGTGTCTCTCTCTAAATAAATAAATAAATAAACTTAAAAAAAAAATGACATTTGTCTTGGGGCATTTCAAATAGGAAGACCCAACTCTGCCAAACTTGGTAATCCCTGAGAACATCTCTGTATAAGATCTCAGCACAGTAGTAGCCAGACTGTACGTCATGATGATTCTGCATCATCAAGTAAACGTTTAATTATGTTCAGTAGACCCTGTTTAATAAGGCATGGAATTAGTATCTTTTTAGTATTTAATTAGTACTTAACGGCACTTAATAAGATAAATTTCAGTTATCTGAAAATTCATTCATGCAAAACACCTGAATATCCTGCGTCAAGCATTCCAGGGGCAGCTTGTGTACCCTCACAGAGGACAGGTGATAGTCCGTCAAGGGAATCAGGAGAAATACTGATCAATCGATAAGTGGGGGAATGGTCTACTCTAACTTGGTGTTGGTCTAATCTTTTATAGATGAGAGATTTCATCAGAATATTGGCTTCTCATCATTTGGCTTCTTTTCCTCGGCGTACGTAGTCAGTTGCTTAAATTCTTGTTGACTTGCCCACATGGCCCTCCCGAGTGGAGTCAAGTGACCGACCAAAGCCCATGTTGACATTTCTTTGGAGGAAAAAAATCAGGGAAAGTGAAGAAATAGCATTTGGAGTGGTAGCACAGGGTTTCTCTTGGGGCTGGCTTCTAGGAAGAATGTACAAGTGGCACAAAGAAACAGAATACTACTCAGCAATAAAAAGGGACGGACTCCTGATCCACACTGCAACATGCCTGAATCGCAAAACCATCAGGCTAAGTGAGAAAAGCCAGACGCAGGCTTATACTGTGTGATTCTGTTTATATGACATTCTAGAAAAGGCAAAACTACAGGGGCAGAAAACAGATCAGTGATAGCCTGAGGCCTGGGAAGGAGGAAGGGGTGGGGGTGGGTGGGGGGACCTGACTACAAAACAGGCACCAGGAGCTTTTTGGGGCGAAGCAAATGTTCTCTTTCTTGATTGTAGTCATTATAGAACTGCCCCAAATCATCAAACTGTATAGTTAAAAATGGATGAATTTTATTTTGTACAAATTCTTTAAAAAAAAAAAAAATTAAAGCTGTTAGCACAGAGCCCAATGCAGGGGGCTCAGACTCATGAACTGTGAGATCATGACCTGAGCTGAAGTCAGACGCTTAACCGACTGAGCCACCCAGGCGCCCCGTATTTTGTACAAATTCTATCTTGATAAAGCTGTTTATAAAAGTTAACATGGAGAGAGCTTCAACTCACTTTTTGTGCTCCTTTGAAGATGAATTTTTACCAAACTGTTTTCAGTATTGTTAACATTTGTTGTGTTTTGTCTGCAAGAACCCCCCTGTGCAAAATGTTTAAAATGCTTCATCTGACATTACTGAAGGATGCCTTTAAGTGAATGATGAAATTGCAGGGTCATGGTATAATTTATTCTCAGCTTTGGGTTTTCCTTGCTTCCTTTTCAATATGTGCTCCAGTGTGTGCTTTCAGTATTTGGGGAAGCATGACCTCATAGTGTCAGACCGTCAGTAGCAGGAGAAGCAGAGATCGTGCACTTGAGGCTTGTCTCGGACATTTTACAGTGCCGTCGACATTTTTGTTACCTTCCTGTGGTCTTTCTACTTACTGGAAACGTGGGACTAGGCGTAAAGAAGATTAACGATGGGGGCTCTCTTGTTTTGTAATGCTCCTGGTTCCTTCATTCCCCGTTCAGCAGTGCAGACTCAATGATGGCGGCTGTCTTTGCCGCAGTATTGAGTGTGTTTGTGTGTTACAGCGGAAAATAATTTTTAAATCGGAACAGAGGAGATTGGTCTCATGTCCCAAGCTAAATAAAAAGTAAATTGAAAAAGGCCAACCAGAATTAATTTCTAGGTTTTATCAGAATTTACATTTTACTCTCCCTTCTTGGAATTGAGCAAGAATGCTGGGAAAGCAAGTGTAATTTTGTAGCAAATTTAATTTTGATTAACACCCCCCCCCCCAAATGGAGTAGGACTCTTTATTCATCTGTCCATTTTCCTTTATTTGGGGGGTATAATTTAGAGTCTCATTTGTAATATAAATGAGCATATTTGCTGGAGACGATTCTACTGTGAATCAACTGTGATTATATGTATTTATTTTGATGTTATCCTGTTGTTTGATTTAACTCTTTTCTTCTTTTTCTTTTTCTTTCTTTCTTTNCCCCCCCCCCCCCCCCTTTGAAGTAGGTGTTTTATTCTCCTTTCTTCTTCCTGTCCATCCTCTGTAAAGAGCTTGTGCAGGCCCTGGTGAGAACGGGCCCCAGACACCCGGTGACAGAGTGGTGTCACTGCTGATTGGCAGGCTGGGCCTGGGAGCGACACTGCAGCTCCCATTGTTCCCCGCAAATGTCTGCCTCTCACGGCCGTGGAAATTGATGACTGAATAATGCAGTGTACACACACTGAGAACTTACGATTCCAGACAGAACAGTCTGTTTTTCTTTTGATGCACTGTGCTGAGAATATGTGCAAATCGTTCTTGGTCCCATGCCTTCAGCTGTTTTATTTCTTCTAATATTTCAGCCTTTTACAAATCAGCAGTATCTTTAATCTTGTTCTTATTACCAGCTAGCGGCTAAGCTTGGAACTTGAAGCTGATTTGCTGTGTGACCTTGGATTTGAATTCCCTTATCTTAAATTTGGGAGGATAGCACCGCCTGCATCGGAGGGGATGTGGTTTAGAAAAGCTAATTAGTGATTATAAAGTAATTTGTAAACATGCTTAGCCTGCAGAATCTGTTCCAAGTTCTTTCCCTTCTCTTAGAGTCCTCATACCCAGCAAGTTTATCCTCAGGTTTATTTGTTGGTTCGTGTATTTATTCATTCCTTCATTCAATACTTCTCTTTGACAGAGCACCTTGTCCAGGTACTTTTTAGGCCCAAGGGGGCTTTAGCAGTGATTGAAATTGACTCTGCCTTCTGAAGCTTAATATTTAAATTTAAATATTAGCAAAGACAGATAATATAATAATAAATAAGACCTGGCTTATGTTTTTAAAGGGTCACTCTGGCCCCATTGATGAGAACATACCATAGTGGTTTCCTTTTATGGATAGTATCATTTCCCCTTGTACTTAAAGGATCTGTCTGCAGTTCGCAGGACTGGACACAGGTAATGTTTCTTCTCCTGGAGGCAGAGAGATACTTTAGTAATTGTTAGAGGGCAGAAGAAAGAGTTCGTCCATTTATTAGTTCCTTCAGTAAGTAACTAAGCACATTATACACCTAGTACTGTGTGGTCAGTGGAATATCATCACCAAAGGATGTGGTCTCTACCTGTAATGGGGAGACAGACACGCTGGCCAAAATTTACAGTTCAGTAAGACACTTGCTCTAAGGAAGGCGTGTGTGTTTAAGGTGTAACAGGAAGAAGCCGTACATGAGGGAGTCAGGGAAGGCTTAGCCAGGGAAATAGACGGCCTTGAACTGGAACTTGAAGGATATGGATGAGTTAGCAACACACACAAGTTTTGGGAGGGACTTTCCAAGCAAGGAACAGCAAAGCCCCGGGCATCACAGAACCTTGGTCTGTGCTTAATTATAATGAATCCTCCAAGTTCTTAAGGCATGCTTTGTTGAAAAAGTCTAGTTTGATCTTGGGACTGTAGATAGCATAACAACATAAAAGTTAAATAGAATATTTGTTGGAATTAGCTTGACATTACTCTAAATACAGCCTTTTTACTTAGGAAACTGGCCTGCTTTGAGTAGTGTTGGCCTCTTACCAACACCTTACAGGAATTTTCTGGCATTCCATCACTGTGTACCTAAAGAACATAGGCTGAGTTCTTTGACTCCACCTTGGAAGCTCAGAAAGCTGAGCCTTTAAAAAAAAAATTCTTAAAGCCTCTTTTCTGGTTGTCAGCTTATGTGGGAGCTGCTCGTTCATCTAGTTTGTTAACTTAAACTTTTCTTGAAATCATGTGGCTCTGAGTTGTGTCTAGCTCAACTTTCTATTTCACATTTGGCTTGGGATTTCACTGGAACAGGATACAGGCTGTGGCTGCATCTTCTGAGCCTGTGAATTTTTGTTCCACCTCAAATTAGAAGCTGGGATAACATAACCGAACTGAGGGCTTCCTAAAACTACGTGCTGGGAATGGGTTTCACATGTGCTACCCCATAGTCGTGGCTATAAAGTTCTTACTGTGGTAAAACATTTAATATTTCCTACAACCATTCAGAAAGTTGTAACAGTTCAAATTATAGTTGAACCTCACTTGTATGGCTCCCTTTGTAAACGGCTTGAATTCAGTGGTTTCACAAGCTTGCATGTGGGTCATTTATGAAAATCCATTGTTTAATATCTTCCCCAGCATTTTTATCATAATAATGTAACATAGTAATCATCGTACTGTAGGATATCTTCTATAATCTTAACGTAATAGTTATTATCATAATAATGTAATATAAAGAAAGAAAAGTGATTATTTTCTCCTACAGTCCCCGCATAGGTGTTGCCAAATCACCTCTATGTTTATTCAGTGTGTTGTATAACTGTTATTGTTTGTGCTTCCAAAAAATATTGGACAAGCCAACAGAATCCATTGGGGGTTGAATATTAAAATCACCTGTAGAACTTTGTGAAGGCATACATCTTCTCTCCTCACCTCGGATCCGCAGATCAGAATCTCACAGGGGTTTGGGGCGAGGGAGACAGGTCTAGGTTTCCGAGGCTGCAGTAAAAACTCTATAATAACTATTTTTATCTCTGTTAGAGTTCGTCTATTTTGACAGCACAGTGCTCTCTGTGTTTTCTGGGCAACTGGGACTTACAGTGACCTCGTTTCATCTTTATAGGAGCCCTTCACCATTTCCTGGTCTTGCTACCCACCTCCTTCCCTTTCCTGAAAGAACTGTGGCTTCTGTCTCCCCCCACCAGCACGCTCTGTACGCCTCCGCGGCCAGGCCGCCATGTTTGCCTGTAGGGCTGTGGCCTCCTGCTCCACACTGAGCTCCCTGAGGGCAGGGTGCTGTCTTCATCCTTATGTCCGGGGCCTGGTCACATAGTAGGCCCTCAGGAAGTGCGCTGAATGAATGAATAACTGAGTGCGGGGCAACAGGAAGAGAGATCACTAAATATTCTCTGGTCCACTAGCAGGTGCAGGGGAAAGAGTGAGCCCTTGCTTAGAATTTCCTTTGGTCTTTTCCTTGAAAGGTTTGGCCACTTCTGGGACAGGCCGATGGCCCCTCATGTCCTCAGATGCTGACAAAAGTGGTATTTTATGGCGGAACGTAACCCAGGTTGAGGTGTCGCTCTAGGCAGGTGGGAATTGGCCTCGGATAGTGAAGCAGGAGTCGGAGGGCCAGAGGTCCTCAGCGCTGGGCCATGGAGCAGTAACTCAGCCCTTCTACCCTAGGCTTGCTGGGACCTCATTGATCAGTCAGTTAACGAATGAACTAGTCAATTAACTAGTCAACTAATTAGTTATCGATTAATTGATTCACACTGGTGTAGTATTTGAGCCTCCTACTGACTCTGGGAAGTGTAGTGTAGGTGCCTGTCTTTTAAATTCTTTTTTTAATGTTTATTTATTATTGAGAGACAGAGACTGAGACAGAGCATGAGCAGGGGAGGGGCAGAGAGAGGAAGAGACATAGAATCCGAAGCAGGCTCCAGGCTCTGAGCTAGCTGTCAGCACAGAGCCCGATGCGGGGCTCGAACCCACAAACCATAAGTTCATGACCTGAGCCAAAGTCTAACGCTTAACGGAAGGAGCCACCCAGGTGCCCCCAGGGGCCCCTAGGTGCCTCTCTTTTATAGATATAGAGACAGAGGGCAGGTTCACAGAGCCCCTAAGGAGTGAGCCCACGTCTTTGGATTGCTAATTCAGTGCCCCTTTCCCTGTTGCCGATGTCCACAGTTCCCTCAGGGCCTGACGGTCTTGACCAGTGTACCTTTGGCACAGCAATAACCCCCAGGACCCTTTGGAGAAAACTGGAGACAAATATTCTTCGGAGACCAAGTGTGGATCAGAGGCCTACTACGATTTACAAATCAGATTTCCTTGTTCTCTTTGAAAAGTGTCTTTAGACTAATCTGAAAGCTTGTCATGCCTGTCAAGAGAAGCTGGCGACAGGTGAATGGTACAGCATTCTGAGAATGAGAATAAAGGGGTTTTTATCAGGGAGGGAAGGCATAGCAACTTAATAATTACTGTTGAAATAGTCACAGCAATGCTGAAGCTTCTCCATAATTTAATCTAACTTAATACTAACTGCCTCCTCCCTGGTGGCAATACATAAATTAATTAATAGTAGGTTGGGTTTGAAGCTTTGCTTTTATATTTAGGCCATTATTAACTCGTTCTCTGTGCTTTTCTGAGTTGGCTGTGTCTGTTCATAGAGTTGTAGAAATGAGAGTAGCTTCTGGCTCTGTTTCCATTAGGACTTCTTACCAGCATCAGGATTTTGAAAGCGTATGCTGTTCTATCTGCATCTTACTCTCTCCTTTTAAAAATAAAAATGGTTTTTTAAAACATTTATTCATTTTTGAGAGTGAGAGAGACAGAGCATGAGTTGGGGAGGGGCAGAGAGAGTGGGAGACACAGAATCTGAAGCAGGCTCCAGGCCCTGAGTTGTTAGCACAGAGCCTGACGTGGGACTCAAACCCACGGACCACAAGATCATGACCTGAGCTGAAGTCAGACACTTAACCCACTGAGCCATGCAGGTGCCCCTGCTCTCTCCTTTTAATAAACATGTACGCCCTACAGAGAGGCCATGTCTACTTGCTTTGCGATATGAACTCGGTACGGTTCTGGAATGTGGGTCTCCTCTCTTTAGTTTTTCTCTTGAGAGGTGGTTAGTAGAGGGTGGTTGTCAAGACTCTGGGCTCTGAGTGAGATCATCTAGAATTGAGTTTGGGTCCTACCACTTACCTCCTGTGTGGCCTTGGGCAAGGTATGTTACCTGCCTGTGCTTCAGTCTCCCTATCAAGAGAATGGGTAATAGTTGAATCTACGCTATAGGGTTGTCATGACGATTAAATGAATTGACGCCCTCAAGCTCTTGGAAGAGTGCTCAATATGTTGTAAGTCCAATACTTGTTAACACTCGTGATAGTATCCTACAGGTACTCAGTTGCTCTTCGTTTCCAAAGTACTGATACAATATTCAGTCGCTTGTCACCAAGTCCCTCCCATTTGCCAGATGGTCTAAAAGGGATCCAAGTTGGCCATCCTGAGTTCCTGGCTCTGCTGCAGATACCACTCACGTGATGACTATTGAGAAACAACACGGGTGGAGATGGGGAGGACACTGTTCAGAAAGCATTGCCATCTACATGCCAAGTTACGCACCACGACAAGTTACGCATAATTCATCTGAGAGCTTGCCAAATTCAAGGGTAGAAGAGGACTTGCAAAGAAGTATTCCTGATGCTTGTGATAAATGCTGTTGAGGACCACACCGTAATGGGGGGAGATCTTTCTACTTCTGCAGATCAGCTTCCCCAAGTAGATTTCACCGTCTTATTTTGAAATGCCACAGGCTGGTGATGGGCAACTGGCAGCGGGCCAGAGGAGATCCCATTGAGGTGGAGAGGTTTGGCTGCAGAGAAAATGTGGCATCTTGGTGTTGATTGGCCTTATGCTTCTAGCCCACTCCATCTCCCCTAGTTTTCGGAGAGCTGGAAGAGTGATTTTCCGTCATGTCATTTCCCTATGAGGCCCTGCAGCAAGGGTCCGCTGGGGACTCTGGGATGCGGCATCCTGAGTTTCAGTCCCAGGCGCCCCGCTTTGCTGAGCCCCTTAGTGCCAGTCACTGCCCTTCTCTGTGCCTGTGCTGCCTCACTGGTTAGATGGCATCAGGATGCTAGCTCATAGGGTTGTTGGACAGTAAAGTGCTTTTGCACAGGGCCTGGTACAAAGTAAGCGTGCAGCATTGGCCGTCATTCTTCGCTGGCTTCTGGCCTCATCTCCTGCAGATCTGCGGGGATGGCCCTTCCTACTCTCTGGCCCTCCCGCTCACCTGCTTCATTCTGTCGGCTCCCTCGTGGCTTATCTTATGATTTAGCACCTCTGGGGGCCCTTCCTGGCAGTCCCTCTGTCCTCCTTACCCCGCAGACCCTTGCTCCTCTACAGTTCGTGCTTAGGTCAGTATTGGTCTCCTCATATGGTATTTTAACATTTTAGTTTTGAGAGAGAGAGAGACAGAGCGTGAGCAGGGGAAGGTCAGAGAGAGAGGGAGACAGAATCCAAAGCAGCCTCCACACTCTGAGCTGCCAGCACAGAGCCCGATGCGCGGTTCGAACCCATGAACTGCCGAAGCTGGATCACAGGCGCCCTGTGATCATATGGTATTTTAAGTGCTAGTCTTTCCCCCTAACTGGGCTGTGAATCCATGAAGACAAGGACCCTGGCCTCGAATTCTGGCATGGGTTGACATGACGGGCATAAACACTGGTGGATTTCAGCTGCCCACTCGTACCGCAATTCGACTGCCTGCTTAGGGCACCCAGCCTACCCCACCTCAACCGAGGTGTTCCTCTGTCTTGATTCTAAACACACTGCGGTTTCCAGACTCCTCTTTGCTGGAGAACAGAGGTCATATCCTTGTCTGTATACAGATGATTTTGTTTTCCTTCTCAAGGGAGGCTGACTTCCCATTTAAGAGATCACAAGAACAGGAAAACGTGTAGAATGGTGGATAAGAGCTTGGGTTTAGAGTTAGGAAAACGGGGTTTGAATCCCAGTTCAACTGTGGATTGTTAGTGGTACTACCTCAAATAAAGCACTTAAGCTTGCTGTGTCCCACTTTCTTCACCTGTAAAGTAAGAAGACGCCCTCTTCACGGAGCTAGAAGGGTCCTGCGAGGTCATATATGCAGGAGGCCCAGCGCAGCACCTGCCCGGTAGTGAACTTGCAGCCATCAGTCCCTGCCACGGTTGCGATCACTGTTGGTGTTAGGTATTTGGCTTCCACAGCCGCCTTATAGATGGGCAGTGCGACCCCAGACTTTTTTGAAAAACGAATATTTTTCCTGAGGTGAGAGAGTGGAGACAAGGTATTTGTACAGTTGCCAATCGCAGCAGCTGGCAGAGCCTTCATTACATGGTGTTGCTTCAAATAAGAGAGCCGGTACAATAGCACAAGACGTTCTACAGGAAGAGAACTAGAGATCAAACTGCTGATAACCGACTTCTACCTAGATACGTAGATACAAACAGAATTTGATGCTGGTGCCACCTACCCAGCCAGACTACCAGCAGCTTGTTTATAAGTGTTTTGTTCCTGGTGTTGCTGTAAATGTCATGTCGCCTCACCCCCGAAACGAATTTTTAAGAGGCATTTTACAGTGCACGCTCCTCGCTATTGATCAGACTTAAAAAGTAATTGCTTCTTTTGAAGCTCTCTTTGGCCCTTCAGAACACCTCCTCCGTGTTCTTTGAGAGCAGCGCCTCAAAATGCCGTCCCCAGATGTCCACGCGGGGTGCGGGGGCGGGAGGGGGGGCCGTTTATCAGATAAGATTTTGGCAAACAGTCCCGAGTAAAGTTATTTTGCTATAAATCCAAACCAGCTCTGATGAAAATAGCCAAAGAACATGCAGTTATGGGCACAGGGCACGGTGCTGTTTGCTCTTCTAAGCAATTAACTGACATAAGAACAATTGTAAAACTCCTAACATGTAGCGGCCCCTGTGTCTAAAACAGTATATTTTGTGCCACATGATGAAAGCTCTGTCTCACATCTGCCTTTTAGTTAATGTTTGTAGTAGCAACCCAGTTCTGTTGTTAGGTACACAGCCTGGCGAGGAGAAAGGGCTCTCCAGTTTGCCGGAGCACCGGCACCAGGACTTGAACTCTACTAATTGTCACTCCTACCTGTGTCTCTGTGTGCATGCAATGCAACGTGCATGTTTGTGCTTCAAATAGTCTGTCTCTCCCAAACGTAACTGGTGATGTTATGATATAAGGAAAACATTAGTCTCCCCCTTGCCAGCTTACCTCTATTTCACTTAGGAAAGCTGTTGCTTGCAGACAGGATAGCTCATCGTTCGCTTGCGTCATCTTGAGTGGTGGTAGGAGTATCATCCACACATTTGTTTGATGTTTACTGAGTGTCTGCAATATAGGAGGCGCAATGCTGGGTTGAATTCTGGGTCCTGAACGCAAGTTGCTGTTAGGTGAGGAAAACGGGGGGAAATGTTTTTCTATTTCTTTCTTGGGTCCTCCTGGCGGATTTGAAAAAGTAAACACAATTTGTACATCATCATCCTCTCTTTTTATCTGTATCCCTTTATCTAGGCAGGAGGTGTTCTTAGGCTTCTTTAATTTTATTTCCCCATCGTGGCCCCCTTTCCCTGCTATATCCCCATCATCTTCTTTTTCTAACCTTAATTTTACCTTTCTTCCCCTTTTAACCATTCTCATTCAAAACTCCCATCTCTTCAAGGCAGCCAGTTGTAGCTGGTCATAGGGAAGCAATTCTGATTCCTGATGAGAATAACTGATATGGTCTGGTCTGCTTATAAAATTATTTGCATTTTTGAAAGCGTGAGGCCAAACAGATTTCCCATTTTACTAATTAAATGGTAAACTAAAGATGAGCAGACCGTATGAGAGAGGTTTGGAGGATGATCTTTTTTAGGCAGAGGAGACCCAGTCTTCTTTGCTTGGAAGTGTGCCTCTGTGGTGAAAGGGCCATCTACTTTTCATGGATTCTTCCTTTCCTCTGCTTGCAAATTCTCGAGGGTCCATGTATATCTGTAAAGATATGTGTGCAGCAGCAGCAGCAGCAGCAGGAAGTTCCACATTTGGGTGCAGGATGAAGGATCAGAGATGGGTTGGGGTTGAGGGTGGGAGAGAGTAGTGGCTCTCTGGACGTACGAATTGTTTGTAAATCGAATATAAATTGAGAGCTAACTGTATTCAGCCATTTTACTTGGAAAATTTCACCTGCAGTTGGAGGATTAAAAAAATTGATTACGGTTGACCTTTCTTCCACGTCTATGTTTCATTTCCACACCATGTTTATGCATGTGGAGGCAGGGTAATTCTGAATAATGGTAATGATGAAGGGCCATCATTACACAGAAGAGCATTCTGTGCTCCTAATTAAAATTATGTCTGGAAATTGCTTCCTTATGTGTAGCTCAAATTGCATTTGCAACAATTTCACTTTAAAACTTCCAGCTAATCCTCCCCTTACCACCCTTAAGAATCTCTCCTTGCCCTTGAAGTTGACTCCTTTGAGAGCTTTATGGGCAGTCTTGGTTCCCCCTAAGCTATGAGTATCCTGATCTTTGTTCCTATGAATGTTCCAGCTTGTGAACAAAATGGTCTTTGCTGTCTTCTCTCCCATCGCACTGTTAATGAGTTCTGGTTCTGGAACACAACTTGATTTCACGTTGCGGTCAATATTATAAATTAGCTGTGCCTTTTGCGGAGCCTCCCTCCCCCTGATGAAATTCATTGCCGACTGTCTTTCAGGCCAAGCCTGCCACATACTGTTTACCCTAATTAGTATTCTCTAATGGTAATCAAGTGACCGATAACTCAACATGTTTTCAAAATGAGCGCTTATTACATTCCATTTCATCAGTTATAGTAGGAAAATTACATATAATGATATTCTCCTCGGGATTTCCACTAAGACATGGGTTAGCCAAGAAACATCTGATCCTGGGGCCAGGATGATCAAAGAGCCTTTTGTTTTAATCAGTATTCTATGTGGTCAGTCTCTGACCCGTCTGTTCCAGGTGAGACTCTTACATGCTTAATTTGAAGGTTTGTGTGTTGATCTTTTTTTTTTTTTTTAATCCCATTGGATTTCAAGCATCGCACCTAATGGTAGTAAATTGAGAGAGCTGTGCCTTTCCTTTTCCCACAGAAGAGGAACAACTCTGGAGAAAGAATGCCCATAGCAGGGCGATGGCCCAGTTTTCCAAGCCAGAAGTTCGAAAAAGCAGGCAGTATTGGACTCTCAAAAGGAACTGTAGTAGAATTCTGTGCAAATTGCAGGGTACCGCTCTGGGATAGCCCTTGCAGGTCTGTGGCTGATCCTGAGAAAGACTTATTTGGGTCCTTTGTTGAATGAATAAAAGACTGCTGTGTCCAGAGCTTTATCAGTATGTGCAAAGAGCAGGTTATAGGGGCCAAATATCTGTCCCTTTTGCTTGTTGTTTATAGGAAAGGAGATGATAATTATGATTTTGAGGCTCTTTAAACATTTTCTAATCTTCTAGTGTATATCGTGGTATTTTTTATGTAAGGAGAGAAGGTTGTGGTAAAATCAAAAATGTTTTGGAAGGAGACTGGCAATCTTTTGCTGTTTCCCTAACCTTGGGTACCAAGGGGAAAGTTAGTGTATGGCAGACCTTCATAGTCATTTAGACATTTTTAAAAAAATGTTTATGTTTTGGGAGAGGGACAAAAAGAGCACAAGCACGGGAGGGGCAGAGAGAGAGAGAGACAGAGACAGACACAGAGACAATCCCAAGCAGGCTCTGCACTGTCAGCACAGAGCCCAACAGGGGGCTCAATCCCACAATCATGAGATCATGACCTGAGCCAAAATAAAGAGTCTGACGTTGAACTGACCGAGCCACCCAGGGGCCCCTTCAGGTAGTCATGTAGATTGATTGGTTTTTGTTGAAGTGGAGTACAGTTTTGGGGACTTTCTGTCCTTATGAATGTACAAGTCACCAACATGTAGCTAGGTCATTTTATACTTAGGGTTCCCAGGCTTATGGAAACTAATGAACAACTTTTTTCTTAAATAGTTTATTGTCAAGTTGGTTTCCATATAACACCCAGTGCTCATCCCAACAAGTGCCCTCCCCCATGCCCATCACCCCCCTTCCCGTCTCACCCACCCCCATCAGGCCTCAGGTTCTAATGAACAATTTTTAATGCCAAGAATAATTGTTTAAAAACTACTGTGATAGGTCAGGGCATCTCAGACTTTCACGTGTGGTTATATTAAAAACTCAACCAGAATCTCTGATGTGGGGTCTGGGAGTCTTTGTTCCTAAAAGCCTCCTCCCGGGCAGTGGTGATGATATACTTCGGGTGGGACCATGCCCATCACCCTCAGAGAACAGTTATTCATGGAGAGCAAATCCCTTGAACTTCTCATGATCATAGATCGTAAGGGACCCTTGGGTCTGATTCAATAGTAAAGCAGTTCTCAGGCTAGATATTAGATGGTCAAATTCTTCCCTGTTCTTTGGCCTAACACACGTAGATTTTGCATTCTGTCCAATCTCTTGTGTTCAAGAGATTGAGGGGTATGTTCATAGGCTAAGAAACGGTGAGCGAGCACTGTTTCAGAGAGCTGGTTCCCAGCTAGACTCCGGGTAACATTGGCACAGCACTGGGGAACTTCACATGGATTATCCCACTTGGCCCTCAGAAAGCCCTTGGGAGACTAGTAACACAGATATTAATGTATTAGCCCCTCATTTTTGGAAGCACGGAAGAAGCAAGTGACTTACTTAAGTTCCCGTGTCTACTGAGTATTGAATCTGTTGCCGGCTTTCTGCGGCCAGGATTGCAGGACAGTGTGAACTTGAGCCTGTCACAGAACTCACACTCCTGCCCTGTTTATGAAACGTGCAAGAATTCCCCTTTCAAGTTATGATGAGTGTATTCTGTGAAATGCATTTATGTTTTGACCACTTCCTGCTTGAATCGAATTAAAGTTTATAGACTCTCCGGGCATGTTAAAAAAATGTTATTTATTTATTTTTTGGATCTCAATCTTGTACCAGTAGTCTTTTGGCTCCCTTTGAATTTAATGAGAAAGACCTTGGCCTAATAAGTTTCATTAGAGTGAATACTTCTTTTGTTAATATTATTGTGTGTGTGTGTATATATATATATATATATATATATGTCTAGAGGCCTTTAAGTAAGCAATGTGTACACTTTCATTAAAATGAGCTAAGAAGCTAATAAAAATTACCAATAAACTCTATTAATGCTAACTCAAATAAAAACAATAATGAGATTTTTAGCATACTTGTACAAATGACACAAATTTTTGTATTTATGTGTTCATTGTGCATATTCATGTACTAGTCATGTAGACAGAATTTTAATTTCTTGATTTAAAAAAACAACAACCAAAAGAGAGTTCGTATTTATAGATTCTGCATTTTTTATCTAAGAGAATCAAGGGGGGTAAAAAGAGGTTGACAATGTTGTTACATGTAAAAAACACATAGTACAATAACTACATAAACTTTGATTTCACTATTTTTTATTTCTTAAAAGATTTTTGTAATGTTTATATTTTTGAGAGAGAGAGAGAGAATGAACAGGTAAGGGGCACAGAGAGAGGGAGACACAGAATTGAAGCAGGCTCTAGGCTCTGAGCTGTCAGCACAGGGCCCTATGCAGGGCTCAAACTCGTGAACCATGAGACCATAACCTGAACCAAGGTCAAAGTCAGACGCTCAACCGACTGAGCCACCCAGGCCCCCCCTCCCTTTTTAACGTTTATTTATTTTTGAGAGAGAGACAGACAGAGTGTGAGCGGGGAAGGGGAAGAAAGAGGGAGATACAGAATCCAATGCAGGCTCCAGACTCTGAGCTGTCAGCACAGAGCACGACGTGGGGCTCAAACCCACCAAGTGGTGAGATTATGACCTGAGCTGAAGTCATATGTTTAACCAATGAAGCCACCTAGGTGCCCCTGATTTCACTATTTTTTTTAAAAAGAGAGAGAGAGAGAGAAAATGTGTGTGTGTGTCTGTGTGTGTGGAAAGAGTTAGCAAGTTATCTGGAAGATTATAATGTACCAAGGAGGTATCTCAGAGGTGGGGTTGTGGGTGTTTTTGCTTTCTCTCTCTTGCTTTATTATTATTTTCTTTTTACAAAGAACGTGTATAACTTTGGTAATCAGAAAAAAAGTTGCTTATTAAAAAGCTACCATAATGGAAGATACATACAGACTTTTTCTCAACTGTAGTTTTCCGACATTAACACACACAGAGAGAGAAAAGGAACTTGTAATTCTTTTGCTGTAGGACTGCTTTATTTAAACAAAAACAACAGCAAAAACCCCCTTTCTCGTTCTCCTTATTAATACCCCTCGAAAACTGGAGATGTTACCATGTCAGTAATTTAAATCCCTGCATCAAAATCACCTGGGCATGTTACTCAATAGGCAGAACCCCGTACCCCAATTCATATAAATCAAAGTGTTTGGTACTGGGGCCCAGAAGTCTGCAATTTTCTCAGGCATCACAAGTGATTCTGGTGCACAGTGAAATTTGAGATGCACCCTTCTGATTGTAGGTTTCCTCGTGTATATTTATCTTGTAGTTAAAGTTGCTTCTAGATTTTTTTTTCATCTTGAGTGTTTTTGATAATCAACGTTTGCTGTATAACGTCCCTTTTACCATCGGGAACGCTAAAAGGTTTAATGTTCTCTCTAAGATGTAAAGATGAGCGGTCATCCATTTGGCAAGGGCTCTTGGAGTGCTTACAGGGAATCCTTCTGGAAGTCCCTCCATCCCCCCAGGAGCTCCTGTTGTTAGGGTGAAGCGAGCCTTGACAGTGAGGGAGCGGGGTGCAGGAAGGGAGACAAGCGTCAGACCAGAGAACTCAGTGATCCTCAAAGCTTCTCTCCGAAGGCTACACCGAACTTGACTTTCCTAAATAACAACCAACTTTCTTTTTTTCGTTTCTCTGCCGGAAAAGTTGGTTATCTTAAGAAATCAGTAAATCAGCATCTTGTGCTCTGAGTGGCGCATTCTTTGGAAAAAGTTACTGTGTCAGGAATCGACAGTTGGTGTGTTTATTTTGAATGCGTGCCACGTGCGGAAGGTACAGTGCAGCCATCCTTGGTTTCCTGTTGACTGAAATAATTTACAGCGAGTTGGTGTTAAGTGGCAACTCGGAGACACACCGTCTTGCCGACCCGGCCTCGGACACTGGCTCTCAAATTTAGCCTGCGTAGAATCACCTGGAGGGCTTGTTAAGACAGATTTCCGGGCTCACTGCCAGATGACTAATTGGTAAGCACGGGGCTAGGCCTGTGAATATGCATTTCTGATAAGTGCTGGGCCTGCTGGTGCCGCTTCAGGAAGGGGGCCTAAAAGAAACATCTCGGTGACCGGGACAGCAGTCACACGTACAACATGTTTGATCTGTAACCCAGAACTTACCGTGCTTCCTTGAACGGTGATGAGATGCTACATATGGAGGGCTGTCCTGCTTCTAACTGAGTGGTGGGCCCCATTTTCCTTTCTTTTTGACGTTTCGCTCCACTTTGATGAAACGAAACTGTTCGGCACTGGTTTTTCCTTTTTATTTATTTATTTATTTATTTATTTTAATGTTTATTTATTTTTGAGAGAGAGAGAGAATGAGAGAGAGGACAAGTGAGAGAGGGGCAGAAGAGAGAGAGGGAGACACCCCATGCGAAGCAGGCTCCAGGCTCCGAGCTGTCAGCACAGAGCCTGATGGGAGGCTTGAACTCACAAACCGGGAGATCATGACCTGAGCCAAAGTCGGACACTTAGCCGACTGAGCCACCCAGGCGCCCCAATACTAACTCTTAAAGCCTTCACAGACTTAGGCCAAAGGCTGATGTGTTGGTAGAAGAAGCTGTCTGTCCCTTGGCCCAAAACCCACTCATAAGGTTCATCTGGGGCCCCTAGGATTGTCATGGGAATGTCTCTGTAATGTTTGTCAATTCTCCATATAAGCATCAGGACTTTTTGGAATATAAGTCCTGGGCTTCTGTTTGCTACCTGGCTTATGCTGGAATCTTGATTTGGTGTCTGGAGTAAATTGTTTGTCTAGTCCCCAGCCTTCAGAGGCTTGCTCGTATAGGACTTTGACCAGAAAAATCCACCTCACTTCCTCTAGGGGAGATCAGTTGAAGGTTGTACTTTCCGCTTGGCTCGGCAATTTCTCAGGGGTCTGGAGAGGACTGAGACTTGACCTAAAGAGGAAAGTACCTTTAGTGTTCAATGGAACAGGGCCACCTGGGTAGCTCAGTCCGTTAAGCATCTGACTTCGGCTCAGGTCACGATCTCATGGTTCTTGGGCTTGAACCCCGCGTCGGGCTCCCTGTTGACAGCGAGGGGCCTACTTGGGATTCTCGCTCTCTGCCCCCCCCTTTCTGTCTCTCAAAATAAATAAATAAACTTAAAAATAGAGTTCAATGGCACAAACTCCCTCTTCATTCCTCCTGCGCGTGCGTATACTCCGAAGGTGCACATCACACACACACCTTGGCCTTCAGGTTATTCCAAGCTCATTTCTGCCCCAGGGTGCAGGCTTGTGCCCCCCTGCCCAACACCTGGGTTCTTCTTTTTCTTCTACATCGGTGAGAAGCCACCCTGCAAGAGGCCTTCTGTGCTGTGGTCCACCCAGCCCTACCCTCCCCCTTCTTCTGAGGCTACATTTTTCTTCCTGGTTTTTGTTTGTTTATTTTATCACTACCTGATTTTTTTTTTTTATTTACGTGTTCCTTGATTTTTCTCTCCCCTACTACTAAGACAAGTGAAGATAGGGATTTTTTCTTATTCGTTGTTGCCTCTCCAGCACATAGATCATTGCCTGACAAATTGTAATTATGCAATAAATATTTGTTGCATGAATAAATAAAAGTGTGGCAAACACATTGCTTTAGCTTGGAGCAGTGCGTTATTAGGGTGGCTTTGGAGCCCAATGGGGACTATGGCCAGGCTAAACTCTTTCTACCCTTAGAGGGACCCCTTCTTGGTGCCTGTTGCCCGTGGAATGTGGCTGTTCCCAAGCTGCTCTTGAACAGCAGGACTAGAGGCCCAAGTAAAGTTTAAGAGTGTCCCATTTGGCAGCTTGGAAGGGAATTTGCCTACCTGAGCGCTGATGGAGTCTTCTAAAGGTCTGGCTTTGTGTGCAAACCAAACTTGGTCTTGGGTGGGCCAGCCCCTTGCATTATCTGATTGAATTGTGAGCCCCAGACATCACGCATCCATCATTTTAGCACCGTGAGAACTCACGGCATGCCAGTCAACGAGGCCCTGCCCCTTTTCATTTTTCTTTGTCATCTCTAATGCCAGTGCCAGTGTGAGGGCAGTGGTAGGGTGACGCGGTGAGGTACAGGGACAAGAAGGTGCTGTCCCGGGAGCCTGCAGCCTTTCCAAGGGGAAGATCCTCAACTCCGGTGAGCACCAGAATGGTGTGAATCAGGGAATTTTTTTTTTTTTTTTTTTTTGGTATCAACATTGTCAACATTTACATTCGCTTTACACATTGGATTTGCATCTGAAAAGACCAACTATAATCAACATTTAAGGGATAACGCTCATATTTGCATATGATTGAGCAGACGTGTTAAGTAATTTCAGCCTGGCTGTTGCTAGGTAACCAATTAATAATGCTCTACATTTCATTAAAAATTGGGTTCTATCTTTGCTTTCATTTAACTTTACAATTTGGCTGCTTGTGCTGCTTTTTTTTCTTCTTTCTCAGTAAATTGTGACAGATAAATTATCGTTTTACTACATTTATTTCTGTGATTACAGTTGTTAGTCATATCTGTCAATACAACTTCAAAGATTTTTTTTCCTTAAACGCTTGGTTGGGGGAACTGAAGGTTAACTGTTAATCATTTTTTCCTTTATAAGACGATGGGGACTTAAGTCATATTTTCCTGAAAGCCTCAAAACTTGTGGGTTAACAACAACAAAAAAAATTAAAGCAATCGTCCCTGTTTCCTAATTGCACCTTCACGGTGTGGTGACTAATAATTAGAATATTAGTCACTATTCAGAAAGTGACAGACAGCTGATTAAGCATTCAGCTGCATTTTGCTTCTTTCTGTGTTTCCTTGGTTTGTGGGCTACCCCAGGTTCTGTCCTTTATGCAGTGAAATTAAAATTTTCGTGACTTTATTTCACATAATAGACTCCTGCTCTTATGAAGAGAAAATACACTCTTAGCCACTGTAAGTGCCTCTTTGAACCAATCAACTGGGCAGGTGTATTTAAACGGTCATGACGTTTTGCAGTTTAGCATTTTGTAGAATTGATCTGTTCAAAATGTTCGTTAAAAAGCAAAATTAGTTCCTATTCACATCTGTTTCACAGCATTTGAATCGCTTTCTTTGGGTGATGCATACAGATGCTTCTGGTTGCCCAGCTTAGCTGAAAGGGCGATCTTTCTTGCCTGTGTTCTAAGGGCTAAATAAAGCTGATTAGAATATTTTCTACTCTGCTTTGGTCTTTTGGATCTGAAGGTCTCCTGCCGACGAGGATACGGGATTTGGAAGCGGAGAGCCCCGGAGTCAAAATATGGCTCCTTAGCCTCCTCTCTGCCTCTGCCTCAGTGCCCTCCTTTGTTGGATAAGGAAGGAAGTGCAGCAGCACCGGGAGAAGACGACGGGACACCTCCGATTGCCGGGGGCGGGGCTGGCAGTGGGTACTTGGCCAACATTCCTTCCGTTTCGGTCAAGGGCTCTGCTGGAGCACTGGCCTGGTGCTCGGGCCGCCATGACAGAGGGCCACAGGCTGGGCGGCAGGCAGTTTTTTCCTCACAGTCCTGCAGCCTGGAGGTCCCAGATCCAGGTGTCGCAGGGCTGGTGTCCTCTGAGGCCCTTCGCTGGGGCCTGCAGCGGCCACTTCCCTTCTGTGTCTTCACGGCCCTCCGTGTGTCTGTGTCCCAGTCTCCTCTTCTGAGATCAGGACTGCAGCCACAGTGGGTTACAGCCTGCCCTAAGGGCCTCAGTGAATACGATCACCTCTTTAAAGGCCCTGTCTCTGAATACAGTTCCTGTTCTGAGGTACTGGGGGCTAGGACTTCAGCATATGAATCTGTAGGGGGAAGGGACACAACTTAGCCCTTAATGGCCAATGACCGAGAAGCTGCACATGGCACATTGCTGTCTCCAGTTGCTCGGTTTGTGTCCTACTCAGTGGTCAAAACAGCCGGGACATCAACTGAAAAGGTCAGGAAGTGAGGTTCCTCGGTTATGACTTTTCTGGTTAGGTCAGAGTTGACCAGAAACACTCAATAATGTTTCATGCCTCCATCTCGTTATTTTTGGTATATAAGCTCTACACCCAGCTTGGGGCTTGAACTCACAACCCTGAGTTCAAGAGTTGCATGCTCTAGCGACTGAGCCAGCCAGGGACTCCTTACCCCTTTTTTGGATATATTCTTTTTTTTTTTTTTTTAAATGTTTTATTTATTTCTGAGAGAGAGAGAGACAGCGTGAGCAGGGGAGGGTCAGAGGGAGACGGAGACACAGAATCTGAAGCAGGCTCCAGGCTCTGAGCTAGCTGTCAGCACAGAGCCTGACCCGGGGTTTGAACCCACAAACTGTGAGAGCATGACCTGAGCCCAAGTCGAAGTCGGATGCTTAATGGACTGAGCCACCCAGGTGCCCCGGATATATTCTTTTTAAGAAAAAATTTTTTAAGTTTATTTATTTTGAGGGAGAGAGAGAGTGTGAGCAGGGAAGTGGTAGAGCGAGAGAGAGTCCTATGCGGCTCCACGCTAGCAGCACAGAGCCCGATGTAGGGCTCAAACTTATGACTCATGAGATCATGACTTGAGCCAGTCAGACACTTCACCAGCTGAGCCACCCAGGTGCCCCTGGGTATATGCTAAGGCCAGTTTTTCATGACCTTAGTATACACAAGGATCATCAGCCTTGGGATCTTAAGATCCTTGTTTTTAGCTCCCGTTGTTGCTCGATGTGGATATATAAAGTGTAGGTGTGACAGGGACAAATGTTCATTTCCCTGGAAAAATGTCCATTTAAAGACATTGTAGAAAAGGATTTGGTTCTGGGGTGGCTGGCAGTGGCCAGGTTTGGGTCAGTACTTAAACGAGCAGTTGGAATTCAGTGACACAAGTACTATAGAGAAAGTTACTCATTCATTCAGCTAATACTATGCCTACTATGTGCCATTGTGCTAGTCACCGGTTATAGTGCTAAATGAAAATAGTTATGATCCCTACTCTTATGGAGCTATAGCCTACTGAGGAAATAGATTTTAATCAAGTAGTATCACGGTTCTAACAGTATAGTTCCAATAAACCAGGGAAGGAAAGGCATGTGAGACTATGAGGGTGAATCATGGTGGGGCTCAGGGATGGCTTTCTGGGTTCAACTGACATCTGAAGGGTGGGGAGCAGTAGAGGCTGTGGTGCCGGGGTCAGTCACGAGTTAGAATATGAGCAGGAACATTTTGACACAGTAGACTGCATATGCAAAGGCCCTGAGGCCGAAAGGAACTTAACATGGAAGGCAGGAAGTGAGAAAATGGCAGTATAGTTAGAGGAGAGAGTAAAGGAAGGTGTAGTGGGAGCTGTAGCTGGAAAGCTTCCTAAGAAGACTGGAGGAGTTGGCAAAGACTTCCTAGGGAAATGACATCTGTATCTTTCAGTATAAATATAGTTGAGTTCTTCTGGTAGAGAAGAGGGAGAGGTAATTTTAGATAGAGAATATCAGTAACTTGGTATGTTCAGTGTGGCTTGAATGTCACTTCTAGGAACGAACCCCATCATTCCATTTAACGGAAGTTCATGCTTCAGTGGGTTCATGCTAACTAGGATTTTACTAGATTTGCAATTTTGAGATGTATCTGCCTACATTTTTGCAGGGACTCGTTAAATAGAGAATGAATGAAGGAAGGAATGAACACATAATGCTGTGTTACTGAGTGGGTGGGGGTGGTGAGTGGTATGCCAGGGTGGACATAACCTTAGAGGCAGTGATACATCTGTGTTTCATCTGCTCAGGTCTGTGGCTGATAGAAGGCTGGCTGCCCTGACATGTCAGGCCCCCCGTCTCTGTCTCCTCCTCCTCTGCAAGACCCGGGAGGCCTTCTGAAATACTGATCGCTGGCCCAGCATCATCCCAGTTTCCTGAATCAGTCCCCGCTCAAGGCAGGGAAGACCAGAAAGAGTTCCAGTCCACCGTCTGGGTCAGGAGTTATTGTTAGTTCGACCTGGGTCATGGTGGCCCAGTTTGGGTAAGCGAGGTTCAGATAATCACATAAGCTGAGCTGTAGAGCTTGATCCAGGCACAGTGGGCAATCCAAACTGGATGGAAGATATCCTGTCTGCAGGGGAGGAGTGGGAGGGAAAGCTGCAAGGGTGGAGAGGGGAGGGGGCACGTTAGATACTGGCCCCCCCCCGCCGGGGCAGCCAGCTGTGTCTCTGGCAGAGTGATGTCATTTGGTCTGGACTCTGGAATAAATCTTTGTTTTCTTCCCCAAAGAAGCTACAATCAGAAGATTTTGGAGCTTACCATATTCTTGTTTTCTGCTTTTAACAATTTGTTTGCTTAGATAGAAACAAACAAGGCTATTTGCTAGCTGGTGTTAGGTAGGAAGTCTCTGCATTTCGAAGGTTTTCATAAATGTAAGGAATATTCTTTGATCTTGAAAACCAAGATTTTCTTCCCACCAAACTATTCTTCCAGGTCCAAAGATAGCTTGAGAGAGAACTATTGGTGGCTTCCAAGGTTGTGGGATTCAGCTATACCAAAAGAGCATGACATTGAGGGATTGTTATAAATCGAGGGCACAGATTTACTTGTGAATAATGGAACAGCTGCCTAAAACAACATCTGAAGGGCAATTACCTCTAGTCTAATTTGATGAACGTGGGCTTCATAATCTGTGGCCAATTAAGTATTATCAGTTCTTCTTAGCTCTCCAGAGAAACATACAAACATGAGCCACTCTTATCTACATTGACCACATGTGCATGACTGTACTTCTGTTAAATCTGACCTTTTTCCAGCTCAAGCAAAGGATAAACGGGCCCTTCACTTTGATGAGATTCAGGACACATTACTGAGCACCCATTGCTATTTTAGTAGGTATGCGGAGTGGGATGTGAAGACCACACGTGCATTTTTGAATTTCTTGGAATAGTGGGGAGGAAAGCACATGGAGTTAGGGAAATAGAAGTGGAGCTCATATTAAAAATCTTGGCATTTCTAGGGGCGCCTGGGTGGCTCAGTCAGTTAACCATCCGACTTTGGCTCAGGTCATGATCTTATGATTCATGGGTTCAAGCCCCACGTCGGGCTGTGTGCTGACCAAGCTCAGAGCCTGGAGCCTGCTTTGGATTCTGTCTCTGTCTCTCACTCTCTGTCTGTCTGTCTCTCTCAAAAATAAACAAACATTAAAAATAATTTTTTAAAAAAAATTGGCATTTGTACATCATGCTACACCTCCTTGCTTTGTAGTTGACACCTGGTCTCTACTGGCTTGTTCCGAATTATACTTTTCACGGGGCTGTTCTGATTTTGCACTTGCAGGTGCTTTTAATGATGTCTCCATTAACCCCTACCTGCGTGCTCCTGTCCTTGGCAGCTACTTCCTTCAGAAAGCTCTCTGGCTCCCAGCGGGGGCAGCTCCCTGGCCGGGGTGGAAGGGAAAGCATTGATATGGCAGGATAAAGGAAGCCCTGGATTTCTTGGCGGTGGGGAGGAGAGAGCCATCTAGAATCTGGACCATCGATGGGCTTAGGGCTTCATTGTTTAGCATCCTTGAGCTCTCCAGCAATTTTCAGGCAGCAGAGAGTTGGAAAGAGGACAACTGTGTAGCACCAGGCGAATCCACCAGGTTTTTCCAGGTTAGTTAGGCCTCAGGCAGGCAGTAGCTCTCAGCAGATTGTCAGACAGCCTGGGAGCGTGCACAGGATTCCAGTAGGGAAGAACTGCACACATCCAGCAACCCAGACATCTCCCTCCACCCCCAGGGACAAAGAAGAGGATGCCTGCCAGTCGGCATAATATATATTCACTTTTCTTTTTTTTAAAGTTTGATACTATGCCTTAATCTCCCTGTGCCTCAGCTTTCTGAGGCAGCAAGATGGGTTTGATGAACTGGTGTCTGACATTTCCTTCGGCAGGAATGTTCTGTGATTATGGAATTCTAGGAAGTACAAAGAAGAGAACAAGTATCTGGTCTTCAGAGATCTCCGTTGTAATTAGGGAGTGTCATTAAACCCATGAAAAGAAATCTCTCTCTCTCTCTCTCCCCCCAGAAGCACTTTACAAGATAAGCGATGTGACAAGGACTGATGGCCCCCCTCGTGAGCATAGGTACCCAGGAAATTCTTTAGGGAAATTGGAGGGTTTGGATTCAGCATTTCAGGATGGGCAGGGTTTAGAGGGTAGGAAAGGAGAAGACATTTTCAGAGCAGAAAGCTGAGAGGAGGCCAGAGTGGGACATTCAGAAAAGACTGCATCTGTCTTGCTCACTCCTGGTTTTTTAAGGTATCGTTGAATATATAATCATACTAGAGTATAAATTCCAGTATCGATTTATTTATAGATAATGTTTATAATTATCTAGGAGACTAGTAGAGTGAAGGGCTAGAAGAAGTTAAGATTAAGTAGGAGTTTTGTCTGTTCAGCGATGTGTCCCAAATGCCTAAAATAGTGCCTGGCCAACAGGGGGACTCAGTAAATCTTTGTTGAATAAATGAACTGATCAGTGACATGATTTCAGGCTGTCATGTAAGTAATGGGGAACACTGGAAGTTTGGGCACCATTTAGGAAAGGTACCTGGCAACTGTTTGTAGCATTGCATGTGAATGGAAGAGTGAGGAAAGAAGGAAATGAGTTGAAAGAATATGAAGTAGGAGTGCCTGGGTGGCTCAGTTGGTTAAGCATCCGACTTCAGCTCAGGTCATGATCTCCAGGTGGTGAGTGCATCAGGTTCTGTGCTGACAGCTCGGAGCCTGGAGCCCACTTCAGATTCTGTGTCTCCCTCTCTCTCTCTCTGCCCCTCCCCTGCTCACACTCTGTCTCTCTCTCTCTCTCAAAAATAAGTAAACATTAAACAAATGTCTTAAGGAAAATATGAAGTAGGCACAGGGTCATGAAGAGGGTCTAATAATTAGTGGCACTGGAAACAGAAAGGAGGAACAGGAGAGAGGACATCACAAAGACTAGGTGAGTGGCTGTCGAGTGGCTGTCGGCTGTCGTAAGGTGTGAAGGGAAGCAGAAGATGCCTAAGAGGTAAGGTGGTGTGAAGGAATCCGAGTAAGCTGGAAAATGATAATATTATTAATATAGATGGCAAAACAACATACGGCTTTGTTTGTAGTAGGGAAGGGGCTGTGGGCCTTAGTGGTTAGTTTTAGATACCTAGAATTGCCTTCATTAGGCATTTGCAAATTTAAGAAAAGGTTAACACTCGAGAGTCATCTCAGGACCAGAGATCAGGTTTGCGCATCTCTCTCGTGTGTCCATAGGCTGATGTAGGAAGCAACAGCTTGGGGGGGGGGGGGGGGGGGGGGGGGGGGGGGGGGATGTGGGAGAGAGGGAGGCCACCCCGGAAATAGCGTATGTGCAGCCTCCGTGTCTGGGTTCACAGGGCTCTGGCTTCCACCTCAGCCTGGATTCTTTTAGACACATCACAGAGGTTCCTTGTTCCTGTCTGGGAGAGCTTTTACTCCTTAGAATTCTTCTGAACCACTTCCCTGGCATTTCCTTTATTTCCTATATAGGATCATTTTGTTGTTGTTATTTTTCTGCTCCCATTATCCTGTGTAAAACGTCATAATTCATATCTAACACATGAACATCCCCTGTTGGAACTGATCCCCTTGCTAGTTTTGAAGGATATGCTACTTATAACTGTGTGTGTGTGTGTGTGTGTGTGTGTAAATCTCTTAGACACTGTGTGTGTGTGTGTGTGTGTGTGTAAATCTCTTAGACACTGAACTGTAATAACTAATTTTACAACCTCACATAGTAGGGAAATCTATGCAATATGCATTGATTGGATATTACAGAGTGCTGATATGCGTGATAGGAGTCAAGATTGGAGTAGAAGGGCATTTACTATAGAATACTATACCTTTCTCATTTTTACCTCAAAAATTCCAGTTTACTAGAAACTTTTGAATAGAAACAATTGGGAACGTTAAGTCCTTGTTAAGGAATATTATTTCTCCTATTCGTTTTGGCAACACAAAAACTAAAATTGGAACATTACAGAGAAGATGACTTGGCCCTGTGTAAGGATGACAAACCAGTTCGTGAAGCATTCCGTATTTGTATTTACCTTTTTGAAAACTCCAAAAAATATCACTTTTCACTTTTCCAGCTGAGGTGGACCAGATATTTTCTGAACTGCCTGTTTTTAAATCCTTTTTATAAATCTTTTGAATGTCACATTGGTGAGCATATAAAGTGAATTTGACCAGAATTCTGTGATTGATGAGAGTTCTGCCAACCTTTTTTTTTTTTTAACCATAATTTTAAAAGTAAGCTCTATGCGCAATGTAGGGGGTCAAACTTAATTTTTTAACGTTTATTTATCTTTGAGATAGAGACAGAGAGTGAACAGGGGAGGGGCAGAGGGCGAGGGAGACACAGAATCCAAAGCAGGCTCCAGGCTCTGAGCTGTCAGCACAGATCCCGCACGAGGCTTGAACCCACACGCCGTGAGATCAGGACCTGAGCTGAAGTCAGACACCTAACCAACTGAGCCACCCAGGCGCCCCTGTAGGGGTCAAACTTATAAAAAAAAAACCTGAGATCCAGATCCTCATGCTCTACCAACTGAGCCAGCCAGGTACCCCCAAAAATCTGCTGATTTGCTTTATTTTATTTTTTATTTTATTTACTAAGCTTTACACCCAACGTGGGGGCTTGAACTCACAACCCTAATAAGATCAAGAGGCGCAGAATTTTACCAAACTTTAATTGTGGTGTACTCCTTGCCTTTTAAACAGATTATTTGTGAAAATTAATTTAACAACTTTGAATTATAAACTTCTCAATGGCAGTTTGCATCTGTATATCTCTTCAAGTCAAGCATCTGCTGTGAAAATATTGACGTCAGTGTGGGAGGAAGGACAGTGCTATATGAGTGAGTTTCATGAAACTTGGCAGTTCCCATAAAGAAACTGCATGGCGTAAATTGTATTTACTGCTGTAGTGTCTAGACTAAAGAATTAGAATCATGAGTTTATAAAAATCCAGGTTGCTGTCTAACAAAATAGAAAGCTATTTAAAAATTATGTTTCCAATGGGATAATAATGAAATATTTAGTATGTGGTATTGGGCCAAGTGGGTAGATGTCTGGAGAAAGGTGAGGTTGATTCTATATCTCATACCATTCAAAATAAACTCTTTCTTGATGTAGTTCATTTTATATGATGATCACTGGTACTCAAGAGAATTATGATAAAAAAATTTATCTGAGAAATCAGAAGACAATTCATAAAATGTCTGGCCTACCTCAGTTGGAACAAATGAAAAATGATTTGTAACAAATATTTTAAAATATGGGTATATATTCATATCTGCTTAAAATCTTAAAAGGACTGGAAAAAACATGGGTATTTTCTTATTTTTATGAAGAAGGCCTTTTTAACTATGACTTAAATTTCAGAAACCATAAATGAAAAAGACTGGTAACTTCAGATAAAAAATTTTACCTGGTAAAAACCACAGTCAGTAAATTCAAAAGACAAATGACAGTCGGAGAAAAAATATTTGTAAAGGGCAAAGGGTTAATCTCTACATAAAGAGCTCCTACAAATAAGAAAATGGCTGGCAGACCAGTAGAAAAATGGGCAAAGGACATGTTCACAGAACATGAAATGCAGATTGTCTTTATACCAAAGAAAAGATCTTTAAACTCCAACCTAATAAGAGAAATGCACATTTAAACCTTGCTGGAGTAATGCTTTTCACTTCATCAGATTGGCAAAAATTCTAAAGCATGATGATTCTGCATTGTTGACCAGATGTGGAAAAATTGTCACTGTACTTGTTGTGAGATTTCAAAATAGCACAACCTTTATGAAGGCCAGTTTGGCAGTATCTATCAAGATTACAAATGCAATTACCCTTTGACCCAGCAGCAATTTGGCTCTGGTAATTTCTCCCTGAAGGTACATCTGAATACATATAAAGTGAGGCACGTAGGAGGTTTTCATTAGACCATTGTTTGTAATAGAAGAGGCTGGAAACAATTCAAATATCATTCATGAGTAGAGTCTGGTGAAATAAACCGTGACCCATCCATACAATTGAATATTGTGTAGCATTTAAAAAAAAAAAAAAACACGGAAACCCTATGCAGTAATATGGAAAGATCTCCAAGATATGTGATTAAAAGAAAAAAGCAAGGTATAGAACAGAGTACGTGGTATGCTACCTTGGGTGTAGAAAGAAAAGGGACAGAATACGAGTCTACGTGCATATCTGCTTTTATCTGGATGAAGACATATTGAAAGGATAATAAACAAATAAAAGAAACTCAGTAGAAATGTTTACCTTTAATGGGGGGCAGGAGGTGGGTGGATAGAAAAGGGATGAGAGCAGTACTCTTTGGTCGATACACTGCTGTACTGTTTTTATTTGTGAACCAGGTGAATCACTGCCGATTCTAAACAAAAAGTAAGCTTCATGTTTGCTATTTGTCCAGGGAATGAACATAGCTTAGCATATCTCCAGAGATGGAAATATCTGCCCAGAACTTTATCATCCCTCGTTTGGACTTATAGCTAGAGCTTCCTAAGTGGGTCTTGTATTTGGCTTATCTAGAGCAGTGCTCTCCAAAATAGTAACCACTGGCCACCTCTGGCTTCTGAGCGCTTCACATGTGGCTTATCCAAGTTAAGATGTGCTAAGTGTGTGATTTAGAAGACTTAGTACAAGAAAAAGAAAGGAATGCAAACTATCTCATTAATAATTTACAAAATATATTGACTTCATGTTGAATGATAATAGTTTGGATTTGGCGGTTAAAATATATTATTAGATTCATTTCACTTTTTTTTTTTTTTTCCTTAGATGTGGCTACTAAAAAACTTAAAATTATATATGTGGCTTGGCTCTGGGGCTCACATTTTATATTATTATTATTTTCTTCTGCACAGCACTGGTGTAGACCCCTGTCCACACTGGCATGTCTGCCAGAATCACTTTCTTAAAAAAACAAAACAAACAAGAAACACAACTGAATATGCCTAAAAACCCTCATTGACTCCGAGATGTCTATAGGGACCCTTTGTAATAGTCTCTGAGATGCTTCCTTTGCCAGCTCCCCACCTCCCCTCGTATACAAACACTGCTTCTCTTCACTCCTTGGACTGCAGGCTCCTTCATAAATGTGAGTCTGTGAACGCACTGTCCTCTCTCCTCGCAGTGTTCCTGAGCCTCCCTTTCATTGCCTTGAAAACTCCCTACTCATTTTAAAAAGCTACTTCACGCGGCCCCTTCTTTGATGAAGTCTCCCTAGGTCCTCTGTCCTGTTTGCTTATGGCACTTGGTGTCCCTCGGTGTTCTCATGCTTCTCACCTGATACTGCCATTAATCTTTCCAAGGTATTGTCTCCCTCACCAGACTGTGAGCTCCTCAAGGATGGAACTCTCATCGTCTTTGTATTCCCACAGCCTGAAACTGCCAGGAAATCGACTTCAGAAAGTCACTAGGAAAATGAGGTTGGTTGTGTTTTGTTGCAAGCACACCGTGCCCCATTTGCCTGGCTGGTGCTTCTAGTCAGGTCTGTGTATTAACAAAAGCAGGTTCAGGGGCGCCTGAGTGGCTCAGTCGATTAAGCATCCGACTTTGGCTCCGGTCATGATCTCGTGGTTTGAGTTCGAGCCCCGCGTTGGGCTCCGTGCTGAGAGCTCGGAGCCTGCTTCAGATTCTGTGTTTCCCTCTCTCTCTGCCCCTCCACCACTTACACTGTCTCTCTCTCAAAAATATGTCAACATTAAACAAAATTTGGGGTGCATCTGGTTGGCTCAGTCGGTTGAGTGGCCAACTTCGGCTCAGGTCATGATCTTCCCAGTGTTCGTGAGTTCAAACCCCGCATTGGACTCTGTGCTGACAGCTCGGAGCCTGCTTCGGATTCTGTGTCTCCCTCTCTCTCTGCCCCCGACTCCACACACTCCCCCCCACCCCACTCATGCTCTTTTTCTCTCTGTCTCTCAAAAATAAATAAACGTTTCTTTTTTAAATAAAAAGACCTCCTTCTTTAAAGAAAAAAAAAAAAGAATAGGCCTCTTTGGAATCTTCTAGCTTTAATTAAACAGGCCAGCCTCCCTATAGGCAGAAGATTACACACTGCAGAGTCATCAGCGGCACCAAACCCATAGTGAGGCCTGGCCTTCAGGGCTGTGTTCAGACTGGAAGTTGAGAGGCGTTTGTGGTCAGTCAGAGAGCAGAAATCTCTAGCCTGGCCACGTGCCTGGGTTTCCAGAAGGTAAAGGGGGCGGGGGTTGCCGGAAGGTGAAAGCACGTGTGGAGCCCGGCCAGCCACAAGAAGGCTGCGAGCTGGGAGAATGAAGTCCACGGTCTTGTCCACGGGCTCTTGACCTTGGCAACTGTCTCTGTGCAAAGCCGTTGCTGCTGGTTAAGATTTCCATTGTCCTTCTCTTCTGCTCATGGGGAACTAAGCTTTTGCTTGAAAGAGAAATAAGTGAAATAGCCAGGATCTGTGAAGCGAAGAGGTTTTAGAAGGAAAAAGTAGGATTTTGCAAGAAATGTCTCTCCTTAGCTAAGTAACTGAAAGGACTCATGCTTACGCCCAGATTTTAGAAGCTTCCTTACCATTGTTCAGAATCTGTTTCTTCCTTCCTTCCTGCCTTCCTTCCTGCCTTCCTGCCTTTCTCTTTTTCTTTTTTTCTCTCTCTGTCTCCCTCCCTCCTTCCCTCCCTCCCTTTCTCTCTCTCTCTTTCTTTCTAATGTTTTTAAAGTTTGGGTTTTTTTTGTTTGTTTTTTTTTTGAGAGAGACAGCGCAAGCTGGATAAGGACACAGACAGAGAGAATTCCAAGCAGGCCCTGCACAGTCTGTGCCGGAACACAGGGATTGCTCCACCCTATACAGGGCTTGAACTCAAAAAACTGAGATCATGACCTGAGCTGAAATCAAGACTTGGACGTTTCACCGATGGAGCCCCCCAGGCACCCCGGATCTGTCTACTTCTTCCATAATGATTCACGAGGCAGAACTTCTCTTACAGCTCTTATAAATCAGTTGAATGAGGAGTTCTTTCTTTTGCAAACCGTTGAGGGCTGGTATGGTAGTAGAAAGCACAGTGTCTTCCAGGGGCTAGAAAAACATGTCTGAACCCAGGATTGTCACTTACCTAGTAGCAGAAGCATCAGCAAGTTATGCCACCTGCTCTGGCTGCATTTTCAGTAAAATGAGTTTATCTTGTGAGCATTACAAGAGGCAGATGAATGCTGGTGCTCAGCATTGGGGGCTGGCCCAGAGTGGGTTTTGGTAAACAGGATTTGTAACTCCAATATAAAGATAGATTTTCTTTCACACCTGTCTCGTGTTGAATCACCAAGTGAGCACACTCAAGGCAGAAGAGGAGTGTGTCTGTCCATCACTGTGCCAGAATGCAGGGATTGCTCCACCATCGCGGTCCTTAGTAAGTGCTCTTCAGGGCCTCACCGTTGTCGCAGGGAGTGAGCGGGTGGGTAGGGAGGTCCTCTACAGGAGGGATGGGTTGGCGAACTGGCTTTGCCCTTAGTTAGTCCCACAGGAGTTCACTCTGTCTCCTTGGTCCTGAGTCTGCTTGTTGGTGAAATGAAGGTGTTGATCTTCTCACTAACATGTGCCAGCTCAGTCTCCAGAAGCCACCGGAAGCGGGCCCCTGGTGGTCAGGCTGCATTGTCATTACGGTAGCCTCTCCTCTTCTCCCAGGATCCACCTAGCTACAGATGCTCACTTGTTTCCTGGAGATCATTGAGATCTGTTTCTCATCATTCTTTGGACAAAAGAAAGAATATTCTTTTGTTTTAAATCTTTTTGAACATTTATTTATTTTTTGAGAGACAGAGACAGAACGTGAGCGGGGGAGGGGCAGAGAGAGACAAGAGGCACAGAATCTGAAGCAGGCTCCAGGCTCTGAGCTGTCAGCACAGAGCCCGATGTGGGGCTCGAACCCACGAACGTGGGATCATGACTCAGCTGTAGTCGGACGCTTAACCGACTGAGCCACCCAAGTGCCCCAGAATATTCTTTTTTTTAAGAGGAAGATCATTGTTAGACTTTTTCTAAAAAGTAGCTTTTGGGGGCAGCTGGGTGGCTCAGTCGGTTAGGCGGCCGACTTCGGCTCAGGTCATGATCTCACGGTTCATGGGTTCGATCCCCGTGTCGGGCTCTGTGCTGATAGCTCGGTGCCTGGAGCCTGTTTTTGATTCTGTGTCTCCTTCTCTCTCTGCCCCTCCCCCGCTGGTGCTCTGTTTCTCTCTGTCTCAAAAAATGAATAAACTACAAAAACAATTTTTTAAAGTAGCTTTTGTACTTAGAAGGCATTTTTATGAACATTCTGCTCTCTCTTTGGCACTTGAGGTCCGTGTCCCTTCCCTGCTTCTCTATCTTATCTGCATGCTCACCTTGAGGGGCCCGTCCTTCGTTCTTGTTTGAGATAGATGAACACAGTACTTTGTATGCCTTATGACCAGATAATTTGAGCTGGCAGTAATCAAGATTTGGGGCTGATTATCATTAAAGGGTAATTTCATTGCTGTGCATAATTGGTCTTGCTTAAACCCACTATTGCATTTCTTTTGTCACATGATTGAAAAGGAAAAAAATGTTCTTGGCAATAAACTTTTGAAAACAGGTTTTCTACATTCAGTTCTTTTTCAGACCAACTTTACAAATTTCAAATGCGCCTTCGTTAATGTAATGACCTGCCTGCTTTATATTACATATTCAAAATAAAATCGAAACCGTTCATCATTGAAATGAATATTGCAAAAACAGCATCTGGTTTGAATAATGAGTTTTCTGGTCCAAGTTTTGCTTCCTTGGATGAAATTAATAAAAGTGCCCTCGATTGTTGTGTCATTGACTTCTTTGTCACTGGCTTTTGGTTCCTTTCAGTTGCCCACTTGGAGCCCACTAAGGTTTCTTTCAGAAAGTTCTTTCCTTGTGGTACTTGTTTTAAATACTTTTGGCCAGCAACTCTTCTGCCACCAGGTGGGTGGAGGTGATGATTTCCCCATGACCCAAACGTAGGTTTTGGACATTTAAAGTATCTTGTACACCAGTCAAGCCTTTGGAACAAGAGCAAAGTGGGGAAAAAAAAAGAGCTCTAGAATTGGAATGATTGAGAATTAGATGTTGGTATAGCGCCTTAATTTCCATATGATTCAGGGTCAGATAGGCAGCGCTACCCAAATTGTTTCTACCTTGAATTTGTTTTTAATGTTTGTTTATTTAATTTTTTAATGTTTATTTTTGAGAGTGAGAGAGATAGAGAGCATGAGCGGGGGAGGAGCAGAGAAGGGAGAGGGAGACACAGAATCCGAAGCGGGCTCCAGGCTCTCAGCTGTCAGCACAGAGCCCGATGTGGGGCTCAAACCCCCGAACTGTGAGATCACGACCTGAGCCGAAGTCCGATGCTCAATCAACTGAGCCACCCAGATGCCCCAATGTTTGTTTATTTTTGAGAGAGAGGGAGAGGAAGTACAAGCAGGAAGGGGTCGGGGGGAACAGAGGATCTGCTCTGCAAGGACAGCAGAGAGCCTAGTGCGGGGCAGGGCTCGAACTCACAAACTGCGAGATCATGACCTCAGCCGAAGGCCAATGCTTAACCGACTGAGCCACCCAGGCACCCCTCTACCTTGAATTTGGTTGCTTACAGAAATACAGTGGTACTTGGTAATGATAATACTGTGTGGTGGCACAAGGCCACTGTCACTACTCTTGCCGACAACACACATGCACATGCACGTAACGTGCACAGATACAGCCCCAGGAAGTCTCTGGAAGGTAAATACATTTTTTGCTATTAGGCTTTCTGATCCACAGGTAACCAATGTGAAAGTATTTACAAAGCACTTTCAGATACATCATTCGATTTGGCTTTCAGATGGATAGGGTAGATTCTCTTATCCCTCTTTTACTATAATAAGGAACCTCCTCGAAGAAGTGCTGTGACTTAGTCAAAGGTATGTATATAGAGCTGTCATCTGGAAGGAAGGAATCCTATTTTATAGAGGCCTCGTTTTATATTTAATCACAAAGCCTGTATTCCATGTAAGGATAATCCTGTTTGATGCATTCTACTTCAGTAAAAAGCTGAATGAATAAATGAATGAATGAACAAATGCATAAATGGAAAAAAAAAATAAAACCAAACAAAATCCTAACAAACAAAACAAAACACTAAGGGGAACTATCTGCAGTAGTCAGAGTAAACACATGGAAAAGCAAATGAGTATCTTCTATGCGTTAACTTCTTTGCCTGTAATCAGAGTTGGCAAGGTTGCAGGCAGGCTTACCATAGTAGTAGATTTGAGAGAAATTATTACTGCATTTCATTGAATTAGCATTGCTTAGCTAAATAGAAGAGTAAGAGAATATTCCTTTATCTGTGACTGTTTTGATACCTGGATTGTTACCAAACACAAAACAGGCTGAGGCTATCAGTTCCCTGCTTTCCTCTGCCAGGTGTAGTCTGTTCCAGAAGGGCCCCTGGGAAGCTGCAGACAGCATGAGGGTGGCTGTATGTCTTGTCAGGTGGATCTCAAGCATTCACCCTACTCTACTTTTTAAAAACAAAGTTGTACTTCCTGCTGCTCTCTTCATAAGAACAAATGGGAGACAGACAGATTTGGAGTAGATCTGAAAGGCTGCGCCTGGCCAGGCTCATGGATGAGGGTGTGAGTGCACGTAGCCATCTGGCAATTCTGTGGCCGGGTGTGGTCATCTTTCAGGACATTGGGGCAAAAGTACATCCCTTTCTCAACTTGATAATGGACCTCTACCTTCTTTGAGCATCTGGACTCCTTGCTTTTCTCTTAATCTTTCTAATGATAGGTCCTCGTCGTTGATTGTGTTTTGCTTTTTAAACTCCAACTCTTCAAGAGCCAAATGGATGTTTGCCTTTTTCCTAATTAATGTGTGTGGTGTGCAAGTGTTCCTTAAAAAGTGCCTGCTCTGCTTTGTGATTTAGCTTCATCTGGTGCTTGATGACACCTTGTAGGATCCAACTCATACATTCACTTGGGCTGTTTCAGATGCCGGACCTCAAATCCCTGTGTCTCTTTTGGCTTAGCCCATTCTCTCTTCGCTTTTTTGGCCCAGGTTGGCCATCCGCAGATGAGGCAAGGGAAGCACTCTCCATCCTACCTGTTTCGTAAGGCTGATTCCTGGGCAGGGTTTGGCCTCGGCTGAATAATGAAGGGCAAAGGCTCTGATTTGGCAGCCGGTCGCCAGGGCTTGGGTCCCAGTTCAGCTTCTTGCTTGCTGTATTCTCGAGGACATGTTGGTACGTTGTACACACCTTGGTTTCCTCGTGTGCGGAGTTAGGTAATATCTACCGTGCGTTGTTGAGGATTCATTGACATGGCATCGTTGGGAAGCGCTTTATAAAATGTTCACTCCTCTTGTTCTTTCATGGAGAGCGATTGATATACCTAGAGAGGGTGCTTAGTTTATTATCGGATCAATCATGTAGGAAAGGTAGGATTTCAAGATTTGCCTGAATAAGGGAAGTGACAAGGCATTCCCAGTCAAGGCATCTCATGGAGTGATCAGACCAATGAGATAGAGTAGACGAATGTTAGAGGGGCAGTGAGATCCGGCAGGAAAGAGGGGAGGCAAAGGACATGAGCTGGTGTGATTATCCAGAGAGTGATGAGCTCAGGAACCAAGGGTGTGGCCACCAAAATGTAATAAAAGCATCATGGGGAGGCTCCTAGCCTGAAAAGAGGATGCTGGTGACCTTGGAAACTGCATGTATTTGGCAACACTGGAAAGGTAAACACGAAGAGAGGTTGGAAAGTTAATCCAACCAAGAAATGATTTGGGCCCGGTGCACCTGTGTGCACTAGGAAAAAGCTGAAAACACAATACCTGGCACAGCGTAAATATTTGTTGAATTAGTAAATGGGCACAATAAAGATGATGTAGAGAATCCATTGCAGAATTGAGATGTAGTCTCAGGTGACCTATCCTTCTGGCTTCTGAAAAAGCCTGTCCCCTGAAGAAAGAAGCCACTGCATCCCACCTAAGTGAAACCCTGAAGCCCGGGGAGGGCGTTGTCTAACGCCTATAGAGCAGGTGTTTTCCTAGCTCAGTGAAGTGAGATGCACTTACGTAAGATGTGGCATAAAAGCTTTTGATCTTATGTCTCTCTGTTTTAATTTGCAGGCCACTCCTCATTTAATAAATCATCCCTCTGAAATTGTCTTAGTTCTGTTTTAGGATCTGCAGAGTGGAGCTTTGTATACACCCTCTGACAGCAAACTTAGAGATGTGTGTCCTGTACTGGTAATGGTGACTTTGTATTCTTTGAACCGCTGAGTAGTGGCCTTCTGCTCTGATGATGTTGTAACCCCTGAGAGCATTCGTTGTCCTTTATTCTTCCTCCTCCTTGGGTTGCCTGTGTTTTACTTAATCTTGTATTGCATCTCCTATCTGCTGGTCTGCCCTGGTGGTCTCTGGCATTGACTCCTACGCTGTAATTTTTGGATTGAGTAGCTAGTTGAGCCTGGGATCCCTGTAACCCTGGCTGCTTCATGCTGCACGCTAGGAAACACCTCTCTGGTTGAGGGTTTTCATCCATCTGGAGTGAGAAGCACCGTGACTCTGGGCAGCAAGAACACCTTCTGCCCACCACAGCTCTTCTCTTTTCCCCTGCCCCATCTGGCACAAAGATGGCCGCTCTTCTTGGCCGCATTCTCCACAGGTGAGGCGGCTCTGCTGTGGTTTCACTAAACTGTGTCATACGTGTGGGGCTTTTCAAATATATAGGGGTGCTCCAAAAGACTGGGTGCCGAACTCAGCACATGAGGAGAAACGTCTCAAGAGATTTCACTCAATAAGACCTGGAAACCTAACTCTCCTGGGAGGGAGGTTTGTGGTTTGGTCGGTGTTTCAGGGACAAATGAAAAAGTCCACCTGTAAGACTGGGAGATTCAGGGGACTGATTAAGTTGATGTTCGTCACTTGAATCACTGGGAACGGCTGAAGTGTAGATGCTTCTGCCACAGCTATCTATTTGTAGTCTTCTTTTCCAAGACAAAGCAACCGGGGTATAACTTAAATAGCTTTGCCCACCCAGAAACCCGCTATCGCCCTCCGATTTCTCCAGGCCCAGCCTGTGCGAGCCCACTGGGCCCGTGTGGACAATGGAAGCACAGCCATGTGAACCTGTATTTCCTCATTGAGAGATAATTTCGTGTCTTTTGCTCACGCGGGGTACAGCATCTCATCATGGTAGGTACGGTGCTCTGAGCCCAAAGGAGTATTTATCTGGAGCCCCTCAGAGGTATGCCTGGTATGAAAACCATCAGTGACTTGCCTCACTGGTTTGTTTAAAATTCTCCAGCATGAGGCTGCACTAACATGGTTTTTATTCCCTGATCCTCCTTTACCGTGGAGGAGAAATGACCACGTGGGAAATGAAATAAATGCACTGGACTTGATGCTCCTAGCAAGAAAGGCCTGTAATGTTTATGTTACCAGGTGATCCTCTGTTCCTTCTGCTTGGCCTAAGGCCTGGATGTATAACGACGGATTAACATGTGTCAGATCTTGTTTCTCCCGAGAAACCCGTGTCGTCTTCTAACACTTGGGTTCTACTTATTGGCGTGATGACACGCTGCCCGAGGCGCATTGAGGCCTACCTCGCCAGGTGCAGGTCTCGGTGAGAGGCTGATGGAGGGAGTGGCTGTTGCAACATGAAGTCCAGATTTCCTGACTTGAGTGTGATGAAAATATCAAACCCAGTGTGGAGTCAAAAGCAAGTGGGGAAAAAAAATCATTGCTCTTCGGAAGAGAAACAGGTCATGTCAGCAAGAGGAGAGCATTTCTGTGTTTGTAATCCCGCCATCCGACAGGGCTGTATTCATTTTCTCTAGTTTCACTATGATAAATAGAGTATTTCAGACACCGAAGTAAACTCCAGGACACCATCCACGGTGCAGATTATTCTTGATGTCTGCTGAAAACCTCCACACGTGCTTGGATCGGGTCCTAGCAGAATGGATCATGGGCTTGCCTGTGGGTCCTGAAGAGGAGCTGCGTTCTTGGACCTGGAGGAGAGTCCAGATGCAAAATAATTTGCTTTTTTTCTTTTGTTCTTAATGAAAAAAAAAAAAAAAAAAAGCCAAGGTTGCGGAGTAATGAGACGCAATATTCTCAACTAATGAGTCACTTACACAGAGTGAGGCATGAAAGCTTTTGCTGTAGAGGCTCGTTTAGTTCTTTCTGGTTGATTTTCTTCCTGCTTCTTGGGTCTTGCGGCCTCAGGGTAATGATAGGAGGGGAACAGGTCAGGCTCCTGTCGCTGACAAGCCGAATCTTACAGTTATGCTGATTAAGTCTTAAATCGGTCAGTGTTTTCCAACCTTGATGGTAGGGTTTTTAATAGGATGTAATTTTACAAGGTGCTTCTTTCTCAAAGGGGCCTGAGGGAAGATGATGGAAATCTAAAACTCAAAGGTGGAGCATGAGGGGACTGCCTTACTTCACCTCTGCCCTAACCCCAGCAGGCCGATTCCTGGGCTCAGGTGTCCCAGGATGCAGTTTTACCCACTTGGAAACCCTTCTGCGTTCGGCTCAATTAGATTAATTGCCTTCCTCACCAGGATTTACAATGCTTTGCAGCTTAGCTGCAGTAACTAAATGTTAGCTTTGCAAGTAGAAGGTACGATTATTGGCCTCTAAAGGGCTATGGTTTCTTCGGAACTCATGGAGGGGAGCTTTAAACAATCATTCTAGCCAAGACGGAGGATAGGTTAGCAAATTCGTCTTCAAGCTGAGTTTTCTACTGGCTGTGAAACATTTGCATTTAGAAGAGAGCTCTAACTCTATTGTTTCTGTTTGGTGCCTCCAAGAGTAATTATGGGTATGTTATAATGAAACATGCTATTTTCTGTATCTCCTAGGGTTCGTATTTTGTACACTCCTGGTTTCCAGATGGAGACCATGGAGCTGAACCCAAACTTTCATCCATTGAGAATTTACACAGAAGGGGCGCCTGGGTGGCTTAGTCGGTTAAGCGTCCGATTTTCGCTTAGGTCATGATCTCGCGGTTCGTGGGTTCGAGCCCCGCGTCAGGCTCTGTGCTGACTGCCAGCTCAGAGCCTGGAGCCTGTTTCAGCGTCTGTATCTCCCTCTCTCTCTCTGACCCTCCCCTGCTCATGCTGTCTCTCTCTGTCTCTCTCCTAGAAATAAATAAAATATTAAAAAAATTTAAAAAACANAAAAAAAAAAAACAAAAGAGAATTTACACAGAAGCCCAGCCTGGATGAGACTTGATTGTATCATCAGGGTCAAACCAAAGTCAAGGACAGAGACCTCTCCCCCTGAGCTGCATGGAGGTTCAGCGGTATTTCTGACACAATGAAGGGAGATGGGCACTCTCCGCACTCTTAAGTGATCACACTTAATCTTTTAATCCCCCTTTCTCTATCCTCTCATTCTTCTCTGAGGGAAGACAAAAATCCCAATTTGTGATTAAGATCATCATTTGCAGGGTTAGACATTGAATGGATCTCTGAACCTAATCCTTTCCTGAGTCTTAGTATTATGGGAATTCTCAGTTACTAAACTCTACTTGAAATAGATAAGTAACAGGGAGGTGGAGAATCGTCGTTCAAGCATGACTAATTCAGGCCATTTCTGACAGGATTGGGGTACGTCTTCGATACAAGAATGATGACAATAATACCGTTCACATAGTTATTGAGGTGTCAAATTATTTAGTACTTTTCATTCCTTATTTTTATGTGTTTCTGTTAGAACCCTGACAGAGGTAAGGGCAGGGACCATTTAATCCTATGTATTTATTTAACAAGTATGTATTCAGTGCCTACTATGTGCCAGGCCCTGGTTTAGGTACTGGGGATACAGTTAGGAACAAAACAATAAAAAAAAAAATTCCCACTTTTGTGGAACTTCCGTCCTAGCTGTGGGGAGACAGACCATAATAGATGAAGTGGGTGACATACAAGTTCTGTTGGGCCTTGGAGAAAAGTAAGACAGGGAAGGGGGACTGGGAAAGTGTGGGGGCAGAGGGAGCTGTGTCACCATACTCAAATAGCATGTTGGGGAGTCACCTTGGCGAGAAGACACTTGAGTAATGGCCTGAAGGAAATAAGGTAGGGAGGGAGAGCTGCTGGGAGCCAGTGGGCCTGGAGTGAGTGAAGAGGAGAGAGGGAGACGAGGTGGCGATGTCCACACGTGGGCCAGTGCAAGAATTCTGGCATTTTATCTATGGAAGACAGAGAGCATTTGCCAGTTTGAGTAGAAGAATGGCCCGATGGATGGGCAGTTCAACAGCATCACTCCAACCACTGTGTTCAGAATAGACTGGAAGGGGCGAGGGTGGGTGCAGGAGACTCAGTAGGGACTGTTGCAGTAACTAGAACAGAGGTGATGGTTCTGGCCCCGGGAGGTAGCCCTGAAGATGGGCTGGAGTGGCAGGGTTCTGGGTATATTTTAGAGGCAGGGTTAACAGGTTTGGGTTTAGGGCATGAGGCAAAGAAAGAAGTCGAGGGTGATTCCAAAGACTTGACCTGAGCTACTAGAAGGATTTGGTTACTGTTAATCATGATGAGGGCGGCCGGGAGGAACAGGGTGAGGGCTGGAGGCAGACAATGAGCTGGGTTTGGGCCACGCTAAGTTAGTGATGCCCACGCGATCTCTAAATGGTTACCTCCGGTGGGCAGTCCTCGATACTCCAGTCTGGATTTCAGGGAAAAACAGGTCGGAACTAAAGATAGGCATTTAGGAATAGTTGGGGGGTATCGGTGGAACTGAAGCCATAGAGTGAATGAGATCCCCTTGGAGGTGAGAATAGATAGAATGGAGAAGAGGTCAGGGGTCAAATCCCAGATACGGAGGATGATAAGCTAAGAGAGTGGCTGAACCAGTGAAGGAGACGGAGAAGGAGCTGCCAGGGAGGTGGGAAAAAGGCTGGGAGGGGACCAACCGGAAACCAAGCCACAGTGTTAGAAGGAGAAGGGAATCACCCCTGACAGTGTTCTCGTGGGTCAGATCCCATTCCATCCATCAGTCAGTCATTAACGGAGCCCACAATAAATGACTCACCAAGGGCCATGGCGGGGCTACAGCTGGGCTAGGGCTCAAAGTCAAGTCTGCTTTCTTTCTGCCAGGAGAGGCCTCCAGCCGCACCTGACCTTTGTGTGCTGTTTTAGGCCATCACGCCCTTCTTGCATTGTACCGTTAACTCTGGGCTGGTCCCAACGTTTTAGTGCCGTGTCCCCGGCTCGTATGAACACTTTTTCTCCCCTGCCTTTTATAGAAATATGTAGTGTATGTTCACTGTAGAAAGATTAGAAAACCAGATAAGCCGAAGGGAAAAAAAAAGTTAAAATCATTAATAATTGCATCACTCAGGGTCCAGTTGTTGACCGTGCTCACAAATTGGCATATGCCCTTCTAGACTTTTTCCAGCCATAGGTGCGGACGTGTGTATTCTTTTCAAAGGGCCGATTCTGTGCTAAATATATTACCTTTCTTAAAGAATTTTTTTAATGTTTATTTTTTCTTGAGAGAGAGAGAGAGAGTAGCAGGGGAGGGGCAGAGAGAGATGGAGACACAGAATCTGAAGCAGGCTCCAAGTTCCAAGCTGTCAGCACAGAGCCTGATGCGAGACTTGAACTCACGGACCGTGAGATCATGACCTGAGCCAAAGTCAGATGCCCAACAGATTGAGCCACCCAGATGCCCCTAGAACCTTTCTCTCTCTCTTTCTCTCTTTTTTTTAAAAGATATTTTATTTATTTTTAGTGTTTATTTATTTTTGAGAGAGAGAGACAGAGCACAAGTGGGGAGGGAGCAGAGAGAGAAAGAGGGAGGGAGACACAGAATCTGAAACAGGCTCCAGGCTCAGAGCTATCAGCACAGAGCTTGATGTGGGGCTCAAACTCACAGACTGCGAAATCATGACCTGAGCCAAAGTTGGATGCTTAACCAACTGAGCCACCCACGCACCCCTAGAACTTAAAAAATTTTTTTTAAATGTTTATTTATTCTTGAGAGAGAGAGACAGAGCACGAGCTGGGGGGGTGGGGTGGGGTCTGAGAGAGAGGGAGACACAGAATCTGAAGCAGGCTCCAGACTCTGAGCTGTTGGCACAGAGCCTGATGCGGGGCTTGAACCCACAAATCACGAGATCATGACCTGAGCCGAAGTCGGATGCTTAACTGACTAAGCCACCCAGGCGCCCTTAGAACTTTTTTTTTAAAAGGACCTTTTTTAAACCAAAAATATGTCACAAGTATCCATCATGATATACATATTCTGCGATTGTTTTATGTCTTTTTTTAAAAATCAAGCCTGAATATGTATTACTTAGTTTGCTGAGTTTATGGTGTTAAGAGATAATCTAGAGATCGCCTGTGAGAATTATTCAAGCCAGAAGGAGGAAATGGTAATAATGGGAACGCTTATATTCGCCAGACCCTACCACGGGCTAGGCACTGCCACCAGCCATTTTATTTGCAATGTGTCATTTTATTTCTCACAACAGTCCTATGAGGTGGATACTCTTAGGACTCCATTGTTGTAGGTGGGACCCCAAGAGAGAGAGCCGTGCTCGTGGGTGGGGTGCAGCAAGGATTGGCGCTGGGATGGGTTTGGGCGCAGTCTGTCCAGCTCCCAGGCCTCCAGCTTTCCCCACTGTCTCATCTCTTCCCTCACTGCATTTTCACAATGGACCCCGTGCTAAGCTGTGCCATTAGCTGCCTGCCTCCCTACTGTCTTCTCAGGGGACACGCAGGGGAGGAGCCACCTGTCTGCAGGAGGGGGTGTTGGCACCCTGCTTCCCCCCCAAAGCGGCACCACTGCCCACCCCAGGCATATTTGTCACCCTGAGACATATTTGATGAGGTGCCACTTACCCATTCTGTGTGGTTCATCAAACAACCCATAGGAAATTAGAATTTTATCCCTTGAGGTCTGCTGTGTTCAAAACAAAAAGTTCTGCATCTTAAAGGGTCCCTAGTCTATTGATTCCCTTCAAGCTTTAAAAAAAAAAAAAAATTTCAGGGGCGCCTGGGTGGCTTAGTCAGTTAAGCGTCCGACTTTCGCGTAGGTCATGATCTCGCAGTTCGTGGGTTCGAGCCCCGCGTCGGGCTCTGTGCTGACTGCCAGCTCAGAGCCTGGAGCCTGTTTCGGTCTGTGACTCCCTCTCTCTCTGACCCTTCCCTGCTCACGCTTTCTCTCTCTCTCTCTCCTAGAAAAAAGAAAAAAAAAAACATTAAAAAAAAATTTCAGCTCATGAGTCAAATATGTGTTCATTTTGGCAGATTGTCAAATATACCAGGCAGACACTCTAAAGTGGGCTTCAAGTTTAAATATGTATCTTCCGTGATTTCTTTTTCAAAACTTCTTGGGCATCTCAGTTTTGGTAGATATTCTTATGGGGCAATAAACATATAGCCTGTAATATATGTAAATAAATAATGTATAATATATGACATGTAATCCTGTGTCTATGATACAGATGTGTACATATAGCATCTAGCATCTAGCAGTAGTTAAAATGTTGACAGGCTGCAGCGGCAGACATAGCAGATTAATTGCCTTTGAAATGACAGTTGTGGTATTATTTGCAAAATTTGGCACAGGGAGACCAGAAGGGGAACTCCTATATTTCCAACACCCCTGTTGTTACCTGTGAGATTGGGAGAATGGATTGGCTAGTTCATGAAGTCATTAAACATCACACTTCAAAGCAGCACTGAAAATGGAAAATTCTGTACAAATTACTTCAGTATTCTCTTTTTAGGTGCTCAGATTACATAATCTCTAAGTAACTACAACCACCACCTCTATGTTAGATTAAGTGAGAGCTTTATCTTTATCTGAAAAGTGGATATGTGCTGCTTAAGGGTTCGGTTCATTCATTTTTAAAAAGTTTTTTTTAATGTTTATTCTTTCTGAGAGAGAGAGACACACACACACACAGAATCCGAAGCAGGCTCGAGGCTCTGAGCTGTCAGCACAGAGCCCCACACAGGGCTCAAACCCATGAACCATGAGATCATGACTTGAGATGAAGCTGGATGCTTAACCGATTGTGCCCCATTCATTCTGTTTTTTAACCCAACACAGATCACAGTGCTTCTACACGGATGGCCCACACCCGCTTCTTGGTGGAGCTGGGATCACTTCCCACAGACTTGGTCTATTTAGTCTCAGGATTCTTCGTTTCCAGGCAGACCTTTGCTCTTCGGAATACTGGCAGGAGATTTGAAAAGCAGCACATGTTGGTGATGATCCTGTGATCCTGTTTTCTTTTCCATTTTCCTGTTCTTTTAGGTTTGTGACCAGAGAGGTAAGAGAATAAAGGCACCTCAGTGGCAAGTTAAGCTCAGTTGAGCTCTTTCCTAGGAAACTAGTCCTGCTGCTTCTAGAATCTACCCTGCCGTCTCTGAAATACGGGACAGTAAATGAAAGTAAACTTGTGGAGCCATTCTTCACGTGCGGGTGCTGAGACTTAACTGCCATGCCTCTGAACGTGCCCATTCCTGTTCATAAGCCGGAAACGTTCTCATTCAGTAAGAAATATACCTTGTTAGTTACGTGTACTTAAGTTCTACCTGAGCAATCAGTAGTTTCAGAAAGAAAATGTGTTTCATGTGAATTTTCAGGGTTTACTTTACAGAAGTTTGGGCAGGCCCAGAGATGCTAATCTGAAACCCAGAGTTCATGCAGCAGTGGTGGTTTATGGAAATTCTCTCATGTGTTGTTTTAGAAGTCCTGGCTTATAGTTGATTTTGAACTTGATTTATGAACAGAAGAATTACTCTCATTTACTAATGCTGATGGATTTCTCTCCTCATACTCTCATTAGAACTCGCCTTTCTCTCTTTTAGTAAATTGGGAGTAGGGAACACACTGTCCATTTCTCTTCCTTGCAACATTGGATTTCAGACTAATTAACCGAAGAAAGCAAACATCTTTTAAAAATTTGACTTTTAAGTACTTGGATGTATATCATCAGAACTATTAAAAAGAACGGGATGTTTAGTGTGCTTTTGCTCCTTCAGCGAGCACAGAAACTTCTCCTGGCCGCTCCCAACTTTGAGGCCAGCCAAGTCGAGGTCTAAGCACCAAAATCTTGGACACTAAAAAGCCAAACTCTTTGTAGGAAAGTGAAGACCCCATTCTTGTTCATCAGTTCTCTTTGTGTCACAGGGCGGCTTTTGAAAATATGTTAAAAAGCTGTTCCTTCTTGCACGAATACTCCCTCTTCCTTTCTAAGCTTTGGTGAGGTTCCAAAGCTTAGAAAATTTAACCTTTCTAAACTGGAATTTATTAACTGTAAAAAAAAAAAATGCTTTTTAGTCTTCCTGGAAGTTGTGAATAGACCGTGAAAATTACATAGAATTTTTTCAGTCAGCCCAAACACAAGTTGTTGTTTTTTTTTTAACTCCTAAACCTTTTAGCATTGAAATTTTGGGTGGAAGTGTGTGGACTGACTATCAGTTAAGAGACACTATATTGGATGTTTGGGCAAACTATATTATTGAATAGAAGAGGAGGGTTTCAGTTCCATTAATGCAAATAATCTCCACATTTTTCTAAAGTCATATTGGCCGACATGTCAGCAATCACCAAGTCAGGGGAGAGTGGGGCTGCAGCCCTCAGTTCTGGTCCAGACTTTGCCCTGTTGCTTATTGGGAAAAGGTAGAGTCGGTCATGGCCACTCACCATGGCCCAGAGAGAGAGAAAGAGAGGACATTTAGTTAAGAACATGTAGCTCTGTTTGGTGAACAATTTCAGAAGAGGAATCTGGGCATGATTAGGGAGACTTCCTTCCCTCTGTGGACCTTCCAGATGCAGTGGGAGTAGTAAGTGCTGTCCTCAGAGTTTTCTGATGATTAGATGAAGTACTGTGTGGTGCGCTAAGCATGGCACCCGATGCGTCCTAAATGTGTAGTCAGTGTTAGCTGTTGCCATTATCATCATCATTTTTAATGATGGGGCACTTTGCAAAGCATTCCCATGTTCAAAGGAACTGGAATCTAGGTAGAATCTGGGTATGCTTTCGTTAAAGAGGATCCTGAAAGTGAGCACTGTTTCATTACAACATGAGGTTATGGTCAGTAGGCTTTATTTATTTATTAATGTCAGTTGGTAATTCCTGAGCCCCTTTCACAAGCCAGGCATGCAGCTAGGTGCTGAATATAGAAACAAGATGACAAATCTGGTCCTGCTCTCGGGGGGCTTATATTTGCATAGCACTAAAGATAGTAAAGAGGCAGTTGCAATTGCTGAGTGATTTTAAGGTACAACATTCTCTGGTGCCTACTGGGGGCATTTACCCCAGCCTTGGGAAGGCAGGGAGAGCTTGCTGGAGAAAAGGACTTTGACTGGGACCTGGAGGAGGAAACACGAGCGAGGAGGAGAGTGGACTCTTCCCGCACAGGGGCAGGCTGAGCATTGACCTATGGCTGAGCGAGCATAGCACGCTGGAGGCATTAAAGGACTACCTTACAGCTGGAGTTTAAGGTCAGGGGCAGGAGAGTGGGAGAGGAGGGAGGGCAGGAACCTGGGAGCCTTGCTAAGGAGAAAGGAAGGGAGACGGCTGTGAGCAGGGTAGTGCCACAGTTTAGGGTTGCATTTCAGAAAGATCGCTTTGGCCGCCCTGTGGAGGCTGGGTTGGAGGGAGGCAGACTGAAGGCAGAGGGGCCAGCCGGAAGGGGGTTTGAGTGTCTAGGCGACAGGCTGATGAGAGTCTGAGCCAGGGTGGTGATGACCATTGAGCACAAAACGTCCCAAGGTATCATTGGCCCTATGTCCCATTTGCTGTGCAGCCACTGCTCTGGATGCCTTGTGTAGAGTAACTAAGCCAATCCTCCGAATTAGCTTTGGAGGTGTGTACAATGCATATATAAGATATTTTATTCCACTGAACAAATGAGGAAACCGAGGACCCGAAACCTGCCCCATCACATACTTGTAAATGGCAGGGGCAGGGTTTGAACCCAATTCTTGGCCATCAGGCATAAGTGATTGAATTCAAGACACACTGGGAGGAAGAATGGAAAGGGCTTGATAGTCCTGACCTGAAGGGTTGGGAGTGAACCGGAGTGATGCCTGCTCTCCAGCCTGGGCATCCAGGTGGGCGGGGGTGGCCTCGACTGACATGAGGGATGTACAACAGGGGCAGCCTTGTGATCGACGATGATGAGAGATCATGTGGATGAGTGACGTTCCAGTAGAATCCAAGTGTCGGTTTTGGCAACAGTATCACGTCGATGGGGACGTGGAAGTGTAGGTGCCGATGAGCTTGCCCAAAGGGGGACTCCGTGCACTCAGGAGAGTAAAACCCACAGTTGGAATCCGGGAAGAAGAAGGGAGACCAAGGAGGATGGCAGATGTGAGAGGTGAAGCAGGAGACACGTGCACAGAAGCTGGGGGAAATTGGGGTCTCGGGACGGGGTTGGTGGGCTCTCCGTGTGCCGCGCTCCACTAAGTAAAGTCATTTGGTGTCTTCCGCTAGAGCCGGCTCGGTGGACTTGGAATCTGCGGTTGAAGGTGCAGTGGGTGTGGGAAGGACTGGCTGGTGGCCTTGTTCACCAGGGTCTCCAGTATCGGGACCGGGAAGAGGAGAGATGGGGAAGGCTTTCCTCTGCTTATTTAGAGGAGTAAGTAGGTGGGTTTAAATACCGATGGGAAGAGATGCTGATGGGGTGACTGAGGCCTCCGAGGAGGTGGGAAGGGATGAGCATCTGGAGGACGGCAGGGAAGGAGAAGGGGAGGGTGTAGACGCCAGAACATTGCAAATGTGAGGCGAAGAGCTGAGGAAATTGCCATCTAGTGGCTTACACTTCGTCGTTGGTAGGAGGCAAGGTTGTCTGCTAAAATGAGAAGAGAGGTAGTGAAGCCAGATTCTGGGGACTGGAAGAGATTGCTAATACCTGCTGCCTAGCATGGGAAGGGGAGGCAACCGGGACGATGTGGCGGGATGTGGGCAGTAATATTAGAAGGAAGACAACTCGATGGAACTAGTTTGAGGAGGAGTTGATTCGAAACCCCAAGCTTCTCACCAGCAGATAAGATATTCTATTGTTATTTATTTTTATCTTTATTTATTCCTGAGAGAGAGAAATGGAGTGTGAGCAGAGAAGGAACATAGAGAGAGGGAGACACAGAATCTGAAGCAGGTTCCAGGCTGTGAGCTGTCAACACAGAGCCCAACACAGGGCTTGAACCGTGAGATCGTGCCCTGAACCAGAATCAGATGAGCCACCCAGGTGCCCCACCAGCAGATATGATATTGTTGCACTTTACTTTCTTTTTTTAAGTTTATTTATTTATTTTGAGAGGGAGAGGGGAGCAACAGAGAGAGAAGGAGAGAGAGAATTCCAAGCGGGCTTTGTGCTGTCAGGGCAGACATGGGGCTTGATCTCATGACCATGAGATCATGACCTGAGCTGAAATCAAGAGTCAGATGCTTAAGCGACTGAGCTGCCCCGACACCCCTTTCTTTGGTTTCTATTATTAAAAGCATAACAAACAGAAAAGTACAGATTTATTTTTTTTAGTATTTTTTTTAATGTTTTTTATTTATTTCTAGGAGAGAGAGACAGCGTGAGCAGGGGAGGGTCAGAGAGAGAGGGAGTCACAGACTGAAACAGGCTCCAGGCTCTGAGCTGGCAGTCAGCACAGAGCCCGACGCGGGGCCCGAACCCACGAACCGCGAGATCATGACCTAAGCGAAAGTCGGACGCTTAGGGCGCCCCACGGATTTATTTTTTAAAAAATCTTTTTTAAACCACTAGCCCTTCCTTTGAGATTCTTAAATACTTTCATAAGAAACTTGCCTGCCATCCTCTGTTAGGTATCTATCTAAATGGTGGAGTATCACACAGTAAAAAGAAAATACCTTAGGCAGGGAACCGGGTACCCAACTTGAGAAGAAGTATGTGCATAAGTAAAAGGCGAAAGATTTATTCGTTCTGAAGAGAAACCAGAGTATAAAAAGCATGTGCATAAGTATAACTGTCTGTGTGTGTGCCCTGAATTTTGCCGCTTTAGGGCAACTTCTTGCTTGCATAGATCCCCAACTTTTCACAGCTGATATCATGTCATGATTAAAAAGACCAAAAAAAAAAATAAAACCCAAAACAACAAAAACAAAAAAAGCTGCCATCGCCACTGTTAAGTCCTGTTTCCAGCTTAGAACATTCATCTCTGTTGCCTCTGCCTCTGCAGGGTGGGTTGTAACTCACTGGTTTGCCTTGACCTTGGTCTTCATTCAAAAGAGCTATTCCCAGGCCCATTCCAGGTGGTATCCCATTGAGCTGCTGGCTCCCATCTCTGCAGAATGGGATTCTAAGCTCAGAATCCCGAAGGTCTGTTGATCAGACCGCTGCCACTCTCTCCGTCCCTGGAGCATTTTGCTAAGAAGAGAAGTCAGAAGGGACAACAGCCACTGTACTCCTCACAGGTAGTGAGATTTAGCTGAATCCGTTCTTAACCTGTTTGCTCACAAAGCCAGTGTTTTACTTAAGTGGCAGTAAAAAATAGTTGTCCATGGCCTATGAATCTTGGGCAAAGGCTGTAACAAGAAAAATTAGCCTGTATTTGGCAAATGAAAATAGAGCCTAAGTAAATATGTATTCTGTCTTATTTAAAAGGAAAAAGAAAGTACTGGTTGTTACCTGCTAACGTGATTGACCTAGCATTTGAAAAACATTGCCTTACCCTCAGTTTCTTAAGTGGTTTGTTAAGTGACACAATAGAAAATTTGTGTTTTCAGATACAAAGGGATTTAAAATAGAAGAAATAGGATTAGTCACCCTTCCTGCACATGTGCAAAATCTAGGTTTGTCAACACTTTTGAAGACAGCCGTGTCATTCGTTTATTAATGTTTAGCACCACCATTTAAGGCTTGCACGTATTTTTTTCTCTGGAATAGTTGTGTAATCATGGAAAGAGCACAGAGCTGGTCCTCAGGGGAGCTGGGTGCAAGTCCCCTTTTGATTCTGAATGAGCTGCGTGGACTTCAACAAGCAAACATCCATCTCTCTGTGTTTCACATTCTTCTCCAAGATGTGCCCGGACTAGATATTTGGTTTATATTTTTTTAGTTCTAAGAGTCTTTAACTCATAAGATAGTTCAGGGATCTAAGGAAATGACTAGAAAGCAAGCTCTGCTCAAATATACATTTTTTTCCCAAAATCTGAACCTTTCAGTGTTTGTTCTTTTCCAGTATTTGTTTCATAAATTCAAATTTCGTGTTCAACTTTCAGAAGTAAGCAGAGGGCAAATTTATCTTCCTGTGACAATATGATTTTATTTCATACTCCAGTGCCCAGCTTATTTTGTGAATTGGCCATTGTATTGTTAAAGTTTCATTTTTAGGCAGCACATTGTTTCATTTCACCGATAAGTTGTTAATGAAAATCTGGAAGGGTTGGGGTTTAGTCCCAACGCTGATATTAATCCAGTGTTTTATGACGTGGCACTGGTGAGACACCTTCGTGCGACCAGGCTTCATGTTGGTTCCTTTATTTGCCCGGCCATAGGATACCATTTCTGAACAGCCCTCTCTTAGAAAATGCTCTCCGCTCTAGGCTCCCAGCCAGCCTCTTTCTCCCTGCTCAGATATTTGTCTTTGGTTCTGGGCTTCCATCGTAAAAGCCACATGAAGACCTATTTCCTTCAAACGGCATCTGACTTTTTGATTGCTCATCTTTTCCCACGTGTGCATTATCTGTGTTTGGTTGGTATCCCTGTACGTTTGTTCGCCATTATTATAAGCGTTTGCGCACTGTGCGTACGTGGGCTTTCCCAGCAAGACTGAGTAGTGCTACTTGGTAACTGCTTTGGGGATGGATCAGAGAATGCGTGAACAAACCCATGCTACTGTGTCGGGTGCCTGCCTCCCTGCAAATCCATTATTGCACGTAGGAAAATGATTTGACCTATGCGAGTGGGCCAGTGATGTCCTCTTTGTTTACCAGAAATGTGACATTCCTCCTGTAGTTGTCCCTTGTTTTGTGGTAGTCTTTTATGATGGTTGGCTCAATCTTTCCATTTCCTTCTCCTTCTGGGCACATAGTAGGAACACACTTCCCGGCTCCTTAGCTGGGTTTGCATCACCTGATTGGTTGAATCAAGGTGGCTGGGTCCACATGATTGGCTCCAGCCAGTGAGGTTTGAGCAGGAAGTGATGTGTGGTGCATCTGGGCAAGAGAAATATAATTGCCTTCGTGACGTTCTCTGGGGTCCCCTTGTCCCTGTGGTGACTGACAGTCCTCCGTGGTCAAGTAATATGAGCAAGAAATAAGCCTTGTGGACTTGGGGCTTGTCTCCTCAGCAAAAGTGCTGTCCTGAGTACACAGTATTCTCATTTCCGCTTGGTGATTATAACGTGCATTGTGTTGTATGACACAGCATAGTTGTTAAAAGGTCAAACTCGGAGCCAGAATGCCTGGGTTTGATTCCTGGCTCTGCTGCTTACTAATTGTGTGGATTTGGGTCAAGCATTACCTTCTTGCCTCAGTTTCCTCTTATGTAAAATAGGGAATTTAATAATAGTGCCTATATTATGGAATGGCTGTGGGAATTTAATGTGTTCATATTTTGTAAAGAGGCTTGGGCTATGGTGAGGTATTTATTCTGTGAAATAAATAATTGTACCAGAGAATTGTGGGAGAAATTAAGGCATTGTCTGTCTGCATGGATGAAGGTTTAAGCTCTCAGAGTTGGCCATGTTGGGGTACTGTCTGGCCCAGTCGGTAGAGCATGGGACTCTTAATCTCAAGGTCGTAAGTTCAAGCTCCACATTGGGCATAGAGCTTACTTAATATATATATATGTGTATATATATATATATATATATGGAGATATATATATATATGTATTAATACATATATAGAGAGAGAGATATCTCTCTCTATATATGTATTAATACATATATATATATATCTCCATCCTATAAAGCAGGTCACTGACTAAAGCAAGCTAGTAACTTGGGGGTTGCCTTTGCACCTGCATCTGGAACTCTTTGGACACTTCTGAGGCCACGGCAGACTGGGAGCCTGAAGCCCATCATGCCTGTTCAGAAACACATGGTACCCTGCTCTTAGTTAAGGAAAGCTGCTATGTGGCCACAGGGAGTCGTGGAATTTCTAAGATTTACTTCCTGCATGTCATTGTCCTACTCCTTTGTGCTGGAGACCTCTTAGACTTGTTAGAATCCCACCTCCTTCCAAAGGCGTTCCCGTGCAATTTTAAATAACGGTGCTTTCCTCTCGCCCCGCTCTTTACGAACATCCAGCTACAGAGCTCTCCCATTGGGTACCTCAGGACGACATGTAGGTCCACTCACTGAAGTTCATGTTCCTGTGCTATTTGTGCCATTGTGTCCATCTGCGTTAGTGCCTCTGTTTTAGGCAGCAAGCTCTGAGGCAAGGATTTGGCTTAACTCATTTATACAGGGCTTAGTAAAATGCTCTGTGGATTAGAGACACCTAATAAATGCTTTAGACTTTTGAATGATGCTGTAATCATTTTAATGGAGGCTGATGTGTGTATGTTTAAACAAATGGCATGTTTTCCAGCAACATTCTGGCAAATTAGCAGTTTCTAAATGAAAAAAAAAAGTCTATACTTAGAAAATGAATTTTGTAAACTGCAGTAACATGCAGTTATTTATTGCTGGGCTGATTTAAGCAGAGCCTGAAACGCAGTGGCGAAGCCAACATTTAATTTTTCTACTGACTTTGTTTTCTGAAAAGCTGGTTGGCATGACAGGGGTAGGTAGGAAAGTGGGGCGATTTAAAGGCGTTATTGTGGATTTAATGCATATTTTAAAGAGTTGGTTTAAAAAAAAAAAGCTTTATATTAGGTTAGCAGATGTGATTTGGCAACACCTCTTCCCGCACATGTGCCCTTTTCATTAGGAACGTGTGCCTGATGCGGTGCAGATGGTATTTAAGCCACTTAGTAATATTTTCCACAACCTGTTTTTAGTAATTAGGCTTGAATTTGCTGGTTCAAAGTACTGGACTGCCTTTTGGCAACTTAGTAAACTAAGGAACTTGAAATGTGGTCAGTGTACCAGCAGAGGGCAGTGTAAGCCAGTGTTTTAGTCCCACTTCTGCAAGGCGTTTCCACACTGGGAGCTAGAATATTCTATTTGGGAGATGTGATTTTAGATTTTTTTCAAGGAAAATAATCGATAATGACAAAGTTTTAAAAATCTTTTGTTGATTGTCCTCTAGTAAGAAAATAAGTTGTCCAAAGCAGATTTGAGTTGTAGGGGTTTTTTTGTTTTTTTTTTTTTTGTTTTTTTTTTTGTGACCTTAATACTTTCCTGATTATTCCGTCATCCGGTACCATATGTGTGACTACGTGGAAGGTATAGTCCTTCTAGAAATCATTTCACTAATGCACTTGAAAAACATACTTGATTTGACGAGAGTTTTTCTTCAGCTCAGTCAGTAGATACTAATGTTTTGCATTATTATGTCTGTGAGGGTTTCCACTGTTGGTATGACAAGGGAGTTATGTGTCCCAGTCAAGTGTCAGTGACCTTCAGAGAGTAACACCAATGACTGCCTTTTATTATATTCTACTTTGCTTTATAACAACACTGCTGCGTTTTTTACATAATTTTTTTCCTCACCCTAGAACTCTCTGCAAACCCTACACAATGGTTCTTATTCCCCTCATTTGGGCTTTCCCCAACTCCAAAAGCAGACACAGTCCCTGCCTTGTCCCCTTTCTCTTTATAGCGGACTCTGTGTAAGTTCGGCGCAAACTTCTCTCCCTTTCAGTGTCTTACAGCTCCTCCTCTCCTCAGCACCCAGCCTGGCCGGCATGTCGATCTGAGACTTAGAGCCTCCAGAACTGTGAGAAAATGGATTGGGGTTGCTCAGACCAGCCAGTCTGCTGTATTTTGTTTTGGCAGCCTATGGGAGCATCCCAAGGGGGATCCAGGGTCCAGAGAAGGGAACCCTCAGTGCACGTTGGAAGGTGGCAGAGGCCCTGCCCGAAGGATGGGCAGCCCGAGGATGAGCAGAAAGGTGGGAGACACCTTGGGATGGAAGTCCGGCCGAGGAGGTCTGGGCAGAGGAGGGACTGCATGCAGTGACTGGTGTGGTTGGTGGTGAGGAGATGGGCGTGGACGAAAATGAGGAATCCTGGGGGTTCATGTGCTAGATTGGATGAAGACTTGAAAACTCATCTGAGAAGTTTGGCCTAGAGTTTCTCAAGGGAGCTTCTCAACCAGGAGATGCCAAACTCTTGGGAACACACCCGGGTGTAAGGAGTACGCTAATCCACAGAATAAGGACCGTGTGCCTCTTTGGGCTGCTGGTTTTCCAGCCTTGCTTCTTTCTTGCTGGGACTTGAGATATATTTCTAGATATTCATTCTCTTCTGCCTTCCGAAGGCAGTAGCAGTAAAGGAAACAGGGCTTCGTTAAAAGACTGTGGGCAGAGGGGCACCTGGGTGGCTCAGTCACTTAAGCGTCCGACTTCTTCGGCTCAGGTCATGATCTCACAGTTTGTGGGTTCGAGCCCCGCGTTGGGCTCTGTGCTAACAGCCAGCTCAGAGCCTGGAGCCTGTTTCAGATTCTGTGTCTCCCTCTTTCTCTAACCCTCCCCTGCTCACACTGTCTCTCTCTCTCCCTCAGAAATAAATAAAACATTAAAAAAATTAAAAAAAAAAAAAAAAAAAAAAAGACTGTGGGCAGAAACAGGAAGAAAGTGAGGGTGGAGCTGGCGTCCCTGTGTGGAAGGAGAGGCTATGGACCTGCTTGCTCCTATTTCCTCCTTCCAGAAGTTTCCAAGTGCTCTGTACCAAATGGTTTGTTCTTCCTACGTGGCCGTTAGACACGGTGACTGCTTTTTAACAGATGATAGTCTACAAAGAGTTTATTAACACGTGTAGGGTCACAAACAAGTTGGCTTTTGTTTCTAGAACAGAAACCCAGGCCAGTCCCAGCCTCATCATGTTTGTCTTCATAGATGACGGGCTAAGAGAGCAGGCCTGGAAAGAGCATGACCTCTGGTGTTCGGGCAAACTGGTCCTTCACTTTCCACCCTGCCACTTAACAAATGCGGAACCCTGAGACAAACGTCACCTTCGTTCTGGGTGAACATTAGGGATCTGTGTTAACAGAGAAAGGGAGGGATGGATAGCGAGTAGGCTGACAGCTATCTGCTTTTGGATTCTTTCTTGATCCAAAAAAATATGAACATCATTTGCCACCGTAGATGCAAATGAAGCTTGGACTTCTCTTTCAAAGGATGACGTTACTGACTTTTGTATATTATCGTGTTTCCTGCTCTTCCCCCGTTTTGGATATTTACACATGCTCCCACCTCTGCAGTGTGAGGACCTTTATCACTGTCTGACATGATCTTACTTATGTGTTTGCACAGTTATCATCTGTCTCTTGCTTCCATTGCACAAGAACGGAAGTTCCCTCAGAGGGCAGACCTTGGTCGGCCTTGCAGGTGTCTCCACGTTTGTGATGTTCTACTTGTGCTTGATAAATATTTGCGGATGAATGCATGGGGAGAGCGAAGGGGAAGGAGCAAGTTTTACGGAGCACCGAGTTCAAGCTCCTCCCCTCCCTGCTTCTGCTTCCCACCCCCACTCTGTTGTCAGTGACTACTATTCTAAAAGGTGTCTATGTTATTGGCTTATTGTGGACATTGCCCTGGCGAAATGGGCGGGGGGGGGGGTTGCTACAGCATCTGAAAAGAAGGGAGCAGCACCTGTCACTGGAGTGTGCTCTGGGCTCAGAGAGGAGAAGTGGATGATGCCACTGAACTCCTTCACTCCCCCTACATGCACAGGCCCGGCTAGCTTAGCTGCTCACCAGCAAAACAACCCAGTGAGCTCGCAGCCTGCTAGACCTGACTGGGTCTTAGCCTTGTGAAATGCTTATATGCCAGGAGAACTTTTTAGCAAATTGGAAAGAAGGTATCTAAGTGATGACAGATGAAGAATCAGGGTTTTCAGAGAATTGGATTTGGAGTGACTTAATCAGCCCTTTTTTGCAACACCACCGTCATTGACTCTGACTAATGGTGGGAGATAGGGGGTGATAGGTCAGCTAGTGAAACGTCGCATTAAAGAATGTTTTGGGAGAGACGTGCCCTTCCATGTTCTTCTCCAAACACATGCAGCAACAAGGACTAGAACTAACTAGAACTAGAACATCCTATAGAAATCCTTCAAGGGGATGCCTGAATGGCTCAGTCGGAAAGGCATCCAACTCTTGATTTCGATTCAGGTCATGATCTCATGGTTTGTGAGTTTGAGACTATGCTTGGGATTCTCTCTCTCCCCGCCTCTCTCTGCCCCTCCCCTGCTCGTGTGTGTGTGTGTGTGTGTGTGTGTGCGCGCGTGCGCTCTCAAGCTAAATAAATAAACATTAAAATGAAATCCTTCAAGGGGCATGTTTTAATAAAGGATTAAAATGATATAAATAAATATTGATTATTTATCTACGAATGGAAGTTTCCAGATAGAAATTTCGAAAACCAGTTCTATGAATTATTTTAAATACCACCGCCCCTTATAATTTTTAAAAACACTTTCAGAGCACACAATATGACTGCAAAGTTCATGCAAACTCTATATTTTAACTAACTGAAAGCTAAAATCAGGAAGTATCATTTTTTTTATTCTTTTTAAAAAAACATATATTCAATTTTGAGAGAAAGAGCAAGCAGGGGAGGGTCACAGAGAGGCAGACACAGAATCTGAAGCAAGCTCCAGGCTCTGAGCTGTCAGTGCAGAGCCTGACATGGTACTCGAACTTACAGACCATGAGATCATGAGCAGAGCAGAAGTTGGATGCTTAACCAGACTGAGCCACCCACGTGCCCCTGGGCAGTATCATTTTTGAAAAATGAGATCTTTTCATTTCCTTTCTTTCCCTCTTATGGCTATAATTGGTAGACTCCGCTTTCTTTTCCATAAAATGAGATACTAGAATTTAGAATATTGTTGCCAGATTTAAAAAAAAATAATAATTTGAAACTCAAGTTGATCATTTAAATATTAACTCCTATCCACTGGGTGTCCTTTGTACATTTGTAACTCAGTGTTTACTTGTATACACATAGGGCCATATATAACACTCTAAATATGCCCCCAGTGACAGGACAAAGGAAATTTCAGAGAGGTTCCCCCAATCTTAACTTCTGACTGGAGATTGCATGTTGTTATGTACTTGTATAATGAAGCCATTCTAGCAAAAAAAAAAAAAAAATTTTTTTTTTTCTTGCAGTAACAGTACTTGAACTGCATGAAATATTATTGCTAAACTGATTTTACAAGGTTTTTACCTCCTGGCATGCTAAGGTAAAAAGCTGGGTTTCATACTTTCCATCAACGAGGACTCAAGGACTCTCATAATGTAAAACAAGAGATTATTTCCCTGGTTAGGCCACACACGCACAGACAGAGATATGGATGCGGTGGTGTATTTTCTGAATTTTGAAACCCACAAGTCATAAACAGATTTCACGTTAAACGGATTTCCTTTTGATCTTATTATACATGTAGTAAATTTACAGTGAGATCTTCATTCAGGATTCATTTTCTTCAGGCTAGTATGGATTTTAAGAACACGTGAGAAATTAAAACTTCATTCCCTTGTCTCCAAGAGTGGGCTTAATAATAAATAAATTTTAAAAAATCTAAACTATTTTAAGAATGCTGGTGGTGGTAAACTTGTTATGGTAGCATATTTGGGGCAAGGGAAAATGCCTCGTGAATACCTAGTTTAACATCTGTGGTTTTTAATAATCGTGAAAAATAACATGACTGTTAGAGAGAAACACTAAATATTCGTGAAAATATGGACTTGTCTTTAAGACATAATGAAAACTTGAAGCTTAGGCTGATAGAATATAAATACAATTCTCGTAAGTATAATAATCATAAAACTGTTTATTTCACCTGATAGAATTAGAAAAATAATTCTAATTATTTTTTAAATAAAACGCCGAAAACACACACACACAAATCCATGGAATAAGAAAAAACAATGACTTGAATAGGAAAAGAGGAGGGCAGACAGGGATGAGGAAGTGTGGCTAAAGGCTGGGAGACTCGCATCCATTGGGTTTTGTTGGGTTCTGTTGGGTTCCATCGGGTTCTGTCACTGACTAACCTTGTGCCCTTAGGTAGGTCAAGCAACTAAGCCTCCTTCTTTCTCCTCTGCTAAGGGACTCATAATACTTGTTTCAGAGGGTGTTGTGATGCTCAGATGGGGTGATTCCCATATAAAGTTAGCCATTACCCTTCATCTGCATAGAATAGAAAATGCTAAATGTTAGGAATGCATTGCGACCCTGAAATAACCTTCCTTTTGGCAAGTAAATTAGCTTAGAATTTATATTAAAAGTCAACTGTGCCTTGATTTGGCAATGCTTAACATTTTGAACAATAAGGTAAAGTGAGGGCAAGCGAGGTAGTTGTAGAAGAAACTGAGAGGAGTCTCCATTGTTAATGTCACATCTGAGTAGACATAGGCATCTCTGGTAAGTGGGGCTGTTCGTTGTTCACCATGATCAAGATGACGGGGACAGTGAAGGTTCATTGAGCCAATATAGTGTGCAAGGCACTGTAACCACAGATAGGCAGTGTCGTGCCGAGTCCTCACTACAACCTGATGAGAGAGGTTCCATCCTTAAAGCGACTGACAGTTGAGAGTTTGGGTAACTTGCCCAGTATCCACAGTGGGTGTTGGAGTCGAAGCCCTGGTAGGCTGGCTCTGGAGCCCTGACTCATGATTGGCCTTGGCGCCATGATGGATTTGGGGCACCATGATATTCTTCGGGACCCAAATCTAAAATGGGCTTTTTGGTCTAATAGTGTAATTCCAACATTGAGTTTCTTCTCTTACTCTTCCTCCTCCTCCTCTTCCCCCTCTTCTTCCTTCTCCCCCCTTCTCTTCCTCCCCCTCCCCCACCCTCTCTACCACTTTTTCCTCCCCCTCTTCCTTTTTCCCTTCTCCTCTTCCTCCCCTTCCCCTTCTTTTACAGAAGCATAATTTTGAGAAACTGGTTAGTATGTGTGTAAGGAAGAGGCTATAACTGCTTAAATTTATTTTAAGCATCCCTAAATATCCAGTACTATTATTGCCTACATCTCTGTATTATTTTCTTCTCCACTGTTGCTCACAGGAATCCAACTGGGATCAATGGCATGGAGAGCATTTTCATGCTTGTTGAAAATTGGTGGTTGTTGACACCATGACGAATATATGCAGCGCTAATAATTTGACCGATTTTCTAGATCAGAGATGGTAAATGAAAATGACCCAGGAGAAAGGGATTAACATGGGAATCAAAGCCCTTGATAGTTTAAGAGCTTATATAAACTCATACAAACAGCCATCCCCACCAACAAAAGAAACGCATGCGGCCAAGGAATGCACATAGTGATTTAGTGCAGTAATGATGGTCTGGCAGGTGCAAATAACAGAGTATTTCAGCAGAGGAGGATCAGAAGACTGTTCCGCCAGAAACAGAGACAGGCTCCCTTTGCTTCGGGGGATGGTTTAGGGTAGGGTTTGGGAGTGGGGGGAAGAGGAGACGCTCCTTAAACAAATCTGGCTAGACTTCATCACACTCACCTCCAGCTTTGATCTCTGCAGCAGGAAGCACTCCTAATAAAACTGGAACTTACCGAGGTTTCCTCATGTAATTAGGGAACAGAAAAAACACTTCCACAGTGGAGTCTCCAGGTCTAATTACCTGCAACCTGGCTGTACCTTGTTGGCAAGGAGTGAGCCACCAATAGCGATTATTAACAAATTGCTGCATTTCCTTATAAGACATAGGGAACCTGATGGGAAACTAATTCCTAACAGAGAAATAGCTCAGAATCAACAACAACGAAAAGACTTAGCAACGTGGAAGAGAGATTGGTAGAATAATGAAAAAACTTGGGCTTTAAAAAATGATGAACTGTTTGGAACACCAATAAGTTGTACCATATGCATGATTGTCCCCTTCACAGCAAATCATAGCCTCTTTTGTAGCAAACTGCCGCCGTGTGAGTCCCTTAAGCTCTGTTAATGTGCATGTTTTGAGACACCTCAAAAGCCTTTTGGCTTTCAAGGCTCTATCTGTCATCATAGGGCATCTAACTGGTACCAGGGTCTCTAGGCATAGTTCACACACATTGGCAGGGCAATAGCCTCTGGGAAGCAGCCTTGTCTGGGTAACTACCTGAATGAAATCAAGACCCCAGTCAAAGCCCTCTCTTTACCTCCTGCATTCCCACTAGGGAAAAAATGGGGGGAGGAGAAAAAAAATCTACAGGAATACTGATGATCTTTTTTTTCTTTCCAGACTGGCATTTTAGAAGCTCTTTCATGAGAGAGTAGTAGTTGATTAAGGAAAATGAAAGGAAGATGACAAAGACATACTTCTCATTTCATATAAATAATTGGCCCTTCTCCCTGTTTGTTAGTTTAAAAAAAAAAAAAAACCTGTAAAAATGATTACATTCTGCGGTGTAATGTCCTGAGTAAACAAGTCCTCAGTGAAATGTTCTCTGTTAAAAAGCAAGAGATGATTAAATGTATGCACGGGGTCTTCATTTTATGTGGCTTTCCCCCCAGGAAATGGGGAAATGGGTTGTTAATGCAAACTCACAGTGCAATTCTGAACCATGTTATTTTCTGAAATAGTGCAGCACAGCTTTTTTTTTAAACCTGTTCTGGTAAATATGGATTTTTCCAAAACATAAAAGCAAACAAAACAGAAAACCCCTAGAAAGCCAAGAAAGAAAATTAGGGATCACTTTTAAAGACGGTCCTTGCTCAGATGTGATCATACCCATTTTGCCTTCTGAAATTATTATTTAAAAAAATTTTTTAAATGTTTTTTATTTATTTCTGAGAGAGAGACAGCATGAGCGGGGGAGGGTCGGAGAGAGAGGGAGATACAGAATCTGAAGCAGGCTCTAGGCTCTGAGCTAGCTGTTAGCACACAGCCCGACGCCGGGCTCGAACCCATGAACCATGAGATCATGACCTGAGCCGAAGTTGGACACTAAACCGACTGAGCCACCCAGGTGCTGCTTTGCCTTCTGAAATTAAATGGAGTATGATTTTTTATTTTTAAAAGGGGACCCTTTTGACCCAGTCATCCGTCCAGGTTTGCTTCTTAGGATGGTTCTGGCTACTGTGTTCTTGAAATCAAAGCGAGACCCTGTCTCATTGTCAGTAACAGGATTTAAGCAACTTTTCAGGATCACTGTTGGCCCTTGGATTAGCACAGCTGGTACATAGTGACTTTTGTCTATCTGATCGTTAACATAATAGAAGATCCAGGTAACTTGTTGCGAAACAAAACAAAAAACAAAATGTTGGTAAATCAGACATTTGGTATTATAAACTGATGTTTATAACATTCAAATATTTTTTAAAAAATGAATTAAATCCTGGGCTCTGTGCTGACAGTTGAGAGCCTGGAACCTGCTTCCAATTCCGTGTCTCCCTCTCTCTACCCCTCCCCTGCTCATGCTCTGTCTCTCTCTCTCAAAAGGAATAAACATTAAAAAAATTTTTTTTAATGAATTAAATCCAAATGACTAGCATAAACTAGTTAAGAGAAGAAGAACATAAAAGGTTAAATGAAGGAATCCATGTTTTCCGCATCCCATCCTGGAGGGCACACTTCCAGGGCACATCATCCTTATACTGGTGCCTTGGGTAGGTTGTTAACTCTTTAAAATTCTACCTCTAAGGACATTTGTCATCAGCAGAGGTAACCTTTTCGTTTGCTTCGGATGTGTTAAGTCTTTACACTTATTAATTCTTTTATGTAGTGTTTGTAGTTTGTAGAAGGAAATTGATTTTCTTGTAATGGGAAAATCATCGCTCCTATTATGACATAAAACTTTAATTTGATGTCTCCTTCACTGACCCAAGCTAATTACAACAAAAACATGTTAACAAAGTGAGTAAAGTTCTTTCTTTCATGCATCAATTTTACTACCTCGGGCTGCCCCAGAAAGTTTTAAGGGAAGGTGCTGTTCTGTTACCCAGAGACTGTGTGTGTGTGTGTGTGTGTGTGTGTAACTGCTCTGACAGGCCATGAAATATTGGTGCTCTGGGTGGAACCTGAACTCCTAAGATCATCGGCTTCTAAGAAGCAGAGAAATATTAAAGCGAGTTATCGGTAATGGTCAGAACACACAACAGCTGAAAGTGTGGCCCTCGCTTCCTCTTTAATTTGGGCAGATTGGAATGCACTCCCCCAAAATCAAACGGAAATAGTAAAATTTAAAAACTTTTATGAGTACCCAGCTCAGCTGCACCTGGCTTCCCTAATTGCCTTCCACTGAGTCATTACTGGGGAGGCAAGATGTTTAGCCACTAACAGCCCTTATTAATGTATAATAGGAATTTACTTGTAAAACCGAATTATTGGGATGGCATGAGGTCATAAAGACAGAGTGCTGACATTTGAGATTGTTTTATATAGGAACGTTGAATTATAATTTAGGAGCGGAATATTCCTTTGGTAATGAATCACAGTTTGGTGTGGCCTCAATGCAAGTTAGGCTCATCGCTGCATAGAATGCGTGATCGTAATGGCCCTGCATCAAGGCCGTGTTTGTGCAGACGCACATCACTCTCATGAATTATCTATGGGCAAGAGAACTCGTCTCTGCTAGTGGGCAGACTGCAAAAACTGACCATAGCAGGTGTAAATACAACGGAACGTTTCAGCAAGGCTGCTTCCCTGATTTCCATAAAAATGTCAAGGCCTTACCATCACCAGAATGCCCACAGATTTTCTTCTTGGGCTTCATGATGCAAGAAATGGGACCCATTAACTTTGCTGGACCTCAAGCTTAGAATCTGTCAATATGGTTCTGTGATTAATGGGGACAGACTTTTACCTGCCTCATAAATATAATGTGCCTTGATTACCAGGCTCCGTTTGCAGAGCAATAGTTAACATGATGTCAACACTTCCATTGTAAACCCTGTTTTTGGAGGAGTTTATAACGTGGTCATAAAAAATAACTCGGGATGACACTTTGGATATGAGGTTTTAGTCCTGGGGGACAAAGATATATAAAGGAATAGGTTTAAGTGTTCCATTTGCCTATCTGGAGGTTTATGGAAGACCTAAGCTGCATGTAAAAATTTCAAGTTTGATATTCTTTAAAGAGAAAAACACTTTAATAAAGAGGATTTCTTATGGTTCATTTTGTTTAGCTTTTTTCCTAAGGAAATAACTCTATATTGAGGTGTTGGATCATTTATTTAAAACCGAGAGGGAATATTATAAACATGGTTATGGTACATATCAGAAGACATTTAAAAATTATTCAGTATTGGGGCACCTAGGTGGCTCAGTTGGTTAAGTGTCCGACTTCAGCCCAGGTCATTATCCCACGCTTTGTAAGTTCAAGCCCCGCATCAGGCTCTGTGCCGACAGCTCAGAGCCTGGAAATGGCTTCAGATTCTGTATGTGTGTGTGTCTCTCTCTCTGCTCCTCCCCTGCTTGCACTCTGTCTCTCTGTCTCCTGAAAGTCAATAAACATTAAAAAAATTTTTTTAATTATTCAGTATTAATGTCTTCGGGAGTTTATGCCAGTCAGCCACATGAAGTTCTATTTTAAGTCAAAATCAGTAAGAACTATCTGACAAAACTTGAGCTATGTGAGCCTTCCTTGGAAGGTATAGACTGAAGTGGGTCACCTTCATCCCTTCTGAATCAGAACATACATTTTCTCTTTTAAAAAAAAATTTTTTTAAACATTCATTTATTATTCAGAGACAGAGAGAGACAGAGCATGAGCAGGGGAGGGGCAGAGAGAAGGGGAGACACAGAATCCAAAGCAGGCACACCAGGCTCTGAGCTGTCAGCACAGAGCCCGACGCAGGGCTTGAACTCAGGAGCGGTAAGACCATGTCCTGAGCCGACGTCAGACACTTAACGACTGAGCCACCCAGGCGCCCCAGGAGTTTAAGGTCTCTTACATCACACGAGGGAAGGACTGAAGGAGCCCTTACGGTTTTTAGTGTGCATTACTTCTCTTCAAGTTAGTGAGCATAGGCCAGGAAGCCAGGATTAACTCTGTTGGAATTCGAGGGATGTTGGACGGGAGGCTGTGGTCGGAATCCAGACTTTTGAAGTGGGCGCTCAGCAGCCACAACATACACGACTGGTCGGATAGCTTAAGAGTTTTAATTTAAAAAGTCATCTTACACAACTCTGTGATTGGTTCCAAAGCCACTAGTTGGCCAGACCAAAAAGGGTTTCATTTGTTAATTTGTTTTGTCTTCCAAGGGGATAGAAAGGCTTGGCTGTGCCATAAAATCAGTAAAACAAGACTAAAATTCACAATGATGGGCAAGTTGTAGGTTTCCTTCCTCCTTCCTTCCTCTCTCTTCCCTCCTTTCCTTTCTCTCTCCTTCTCTCCCTCTCTCCCTCTTTCCCTCCCTTTGGAAAACAGGATATACCCTTGAAGGCATCACTAACAAACTATTACAAGGACAATATTTCACAGCTCCTCGCAGCAAGGGGACTTTTCCAGAACCTTCATCAGGCAGCAGAGAGGATTTCAGTGTGGCCGTTACCAGACTGGAAGGTATTTCAGTACACCTTGTAGTGCCCAATATATTTATCAGAATATGCTTATAATTGTTTTCTGCTCTCGTCCAGTCATCCTGGGAAGGAGCAAACTCTTTTCCTTACATTAGACTTGCTACCATACATGTAAAATGTAGAAGCAGCACCTATAATTCTTAGGCTGACAGGCATTAGACTTAGCAATTTACTTGAGTAATAACGCCAGGCCCTGAATGAATGGGCTGGGCCAGCGGGCAAGCCTTATTTCTTGGAATAACTGCTCACATAAAGAATTTCAGAAAGGTCCCCGATGGCCTGAAGGTTAAGGCAGCAGTAGTGTTAATTGATACAGTGATAAACAAGTTTGTAGCGCTGAGTTTGGGGGAAACAATAATACAGTGCACGTGGTGACTTACATGATGTGTATTTAAATCCTCACAACAACCCTATGGCTTGCTCTGCGCTTACAGGTTAGGGTACTGGGCCTTTCTGAGATCACATGACTTGTGAGCTGTGGAGTGAGGACAGAAACCCAGGTCTGTCCCATTCTAAAGCCCATGGCCTTCTTTTTTGCATGAACGACTCAGAGGTCAAGTACTCATGAGTAAAAATAGTAAAACTTATTCATTAATGCATCAGTAAATATTGGTTGTGCATATCTCATGTGATAAATGAACCTTGCGCCCTGCTTCAGGGGCACGGTGCGAACACAACAGCCTTAAAGAATTTAGAGCCTTGCAAGAGTTTATAAACAAGTGAGGTGCGGGTGCTAAGAACTAAATTGGAGATAACAGACTGGGCGTAAGGCTTATGCTGAGGGAAGTGAAGAGACTCAAAGGGGGCATCTAGAATGTAGGTTTAGGGCTTCAGGCAAAACTTACTTGAAACTAAAAACCTGCAGGAGGGGTTGGCATTGGCCAGCTGGAAAGGTTTGTTGGGGGGTGGTGGGCAGAGGGATGGACAAGGGAAGACATTTTAATCTGGGAACACAGCCTATGCAAAGTAGATAAGAAAGGTATTTCATTTGGGGAAATGGCTGGACTTGTCAGCACCGGAAGGGCCTTTGAGTTTAAGGAGTTTCAGCTTTCTTTAAGAGCTATGGGAACGCCTTGAGTCAGGATGAGGTGATCAGATTAACATCTGGGAAGCTGGCCCTGGCTGTCCTACTGAGCTGGGGGCACTGGAGCCAGAGCCCCAGTCACAGTTGTCGCGACTGGGATCTGGAATGGATGCCAGCGATCCTCGGTGATTGATTGGTGGGCTGGGAGGGGTAAGACCCCAGGGAAGAGCCCCGTTGGGCAGCTGGGTGGATCAGAGCCACCAGCCAGGTGCAGGGGAATATATGATGCCTCCCATTTTGAACCGACTACAGCCTGGGGAGTCACCAGGTACACATATCTGATAGGCAGTTGAAGCGAGAGAAAGAGATCTGAGAACCATTATGGTACAGATGTTAACTGAAACCACAGGAGAGGAAAGAACGTGTGGAATGAGAGGAGCACACAGGAAGAAGCTCTAGGAGAAAGTGACTCCAAACTTCCACAGACAGGGGAGACTGCTCCAGAACAAAAGGAATGGCCAGAAGTGGGAGAACAATGGTGCTATAGTCTGAACATTTGTGTCCCCCTACCCAATTCATATGTTGAAATCCTACCCCCCCTCACCCCCACCCCACCGTGATGGCATTAGGAGTTGGGACCTTTGCGTGGTGGTCAGGTCATGCGGATGGAGTTCTCTAAATGCCATTCATAGATTAGGACCCTTATGAAGACATCCACAGAGCTCCCCAGCCTCCCCTTTTGCCATGTGAGGTCTGGTTATGAACCAAGAGGTGGGCTCTCACCAGACACTAGATCTGTTGGCACCTTGATCTTGGACTTCCCAGCCTCCAGAACTGTGAGGAATCAATTTCTCTTGTTCATACGTCACCCAGTATGGTATTTCGTTAGAGCAACCCAAATGGACTCGGATGGATGGGAAGGCCGGAAGAGAAGACTTCAGTGAGGAATGTGCAGCAGTCTGTTAAGTGGCGCAGAGAACCCAAATGTATGCAGGCGGCCAAGGTGAGTGACACCTGCCGCCCTCCCATATACATCCACAGGTGCTTTGTCTTGAAGGAGGCAAGCCTTTGGCCTGCTGTTTTCTGGAAAAATTCTACCAAATCTCACGTCATTTTGTCAGAGACCTAAAGAATGCTTTACCAGTCCCTAAAGCTTTAAGTCTCCATATATTTTGTCCTAATTCTCAAACATCCTCTATTCTAAAATAGCACAGGGGCTTGTAAATAATAGACATACGTGCTCTCCAAAAACGTACCATTTTTAGGTTGAAGGTAATTTTTAAAATCAACTTCACTAGCCCCTTAATATTACCTTCAGTCATTCATTTACTCAGTAAACATTTATTAAAGTCCGTTAGCAGCCAGGTATATAGATTAATAGGAGCTTAACTGTATTGCTCTTATTAAGAAAGTTTAAGAGTGCAGTTTTGTCATTATAAGAATGTTATATGTAAATACTTAGAAATACATAGAAATAGAAAAGGTTCAATCTGTGTTAAACTCTTTTTTTCTTTCTATTTGTAAATAAGGAAAGACAAAATATAAATGCATAGTGCATCTTTCTCGGCCACTACTTACTGCTCCCCGACCTTTACATTTTACTAAGTCCCTGCGTGTCACTCTTGCATCAGGTGGTCCGGCATCCCTCTCCAGGGGAGGTCAGGCTCCTGACCAAGGCTTGGGGGTGGAGCAGAGGCCACTCTGCAGTGCTCCAGCCCCCCACCCCCACCCCGCCAGCTTACCCAGGAGCATGGGCACTTGCACTCTCCACACCTAGGTCCTTTCCTAGCCCCGAAAACCAACCGCCCTAAGCCAGTGTGGATGGGTAGCACAAGCTAGTGGATATGGCAGTTACTTGCCTTATCGGTGCTAGTTTTGACCACACCTTACAAATTTCTGCTACTCCTTGATTCTCTTGAATTTTCCCCCTCATGCTTATCCTCTGCGGGTGTAGACCACTCCCCAGCTCCTTCCTCAGCCTTCTTTCAAGTTGGAGCTAGTCAAGGTTGCCTTGTCTTCCAGTTATTACTTCTCTGCCTGCATTTCTTCTCATCATACAGCCATTCTCATTATGGGGAGCACTGTGTTAGGCTTACTGAAGAGTGGGTACACTCAGCTCAGTCTGAGTGTCACATTCCAGCTATTCTCTGCAGCCTGGAGGTCAGAGGAATATAAATCCTCCCTCTAGCGCTTACTTTCCCCCCAATTACCAACATACTCACAATTTCTTCTTGATATCTTCCCCTCATTAATAGGTCATTTCTCTGATCTATGGTGCTCACTGCAGTTTGTCAGCCGATGCTGTAGTTAATAAAGGCTGTTAACAGCACACTGGGTGTCATGATGGGATTCTAAGGAGCAAAGCATTTAAAACAGGGCCTCCTGCATAGTGAGTATAATTAAATATTTCCTAATTAAGCATTTTCGTGTGGAGCCATGTTCTTGAGTGCTTAATCCATCCACGAGCATTTATTGATGTTCTTGGTATAATTTTAGTATTTGCCAACCCACAGGTGAACTCTCCAGCAATTTTTTGTTTGGAGACTTGTTACTTCCATGGTTTCCCATAATGAATTCTTTTACATGATAATATTGATTACTTGATTCTGCTCTCCATGGCTTAGTTTTTCAGCCTTTTTCAGTGTTTCTCCTTGCTGCATAGTAGTGTCACAGAGAAATGGGCATGAAGGTGTACTTTGAGCTGTGAGTGAAGAGGTGATCAATCAGAGGAGACTGCCTATGTGTGGTGGTGGGGTCAGCAATCATGGTGGGTCCATGTTAGGCAGATCTTCTTTCTTTCCTTTTTTTTTCAATTTTTAAAATATTTATTTATTTTTGAGATAGAGACAGAGTACAAGCAGGAAAGGGGCAGAGAGAGAGGGAACAGGGAGACACAGCATCCGAAGCAGGATCCAGACTCTGAGCGGTCAGCACAGAGCCAGACGTGGGGCTTGAACCCACATACTGCAAGATCATGACCTAAGCCAAAGTCAGATGCTTACCCTATTGAGCCACCCAGGCACCCCAGGCAGGTCTCATTTCGATTTATTTGGATCTTAGGTTTCTTATCTATAAAGAAAGGAAGTGGTATCAGCCTGTTAATCTAGTTCTGGAGTCCAGGTGAATCTGTGGCTGGCATTTTGGTCCATAATTTGTGAATCATTCCATTAGCTCGAGCATTTATGTTTAAGGTAGGGGAGAGGGTAAGTCTTCCCACCAATGCTCAGCTGATCTCCTGAGACTGGCTCTCTTCTTGTTCAGTACTTTACACTTTCCACAGTTTTTTTTTATCATTGTCTATCAGTTCCACCCAAAAGGGGTAGGAGTCCTGTGTCTGGATTTACTGTTCATAAGTTTAGGATTATTTCCTTAAATTCTTTTCATTCCATGTCACTGAAATTCAGGGTCGGCCATGGCATCAGGGTAAAAACAAACAAACCCAAGTAGATCCTTTACCTTTTATATTCCATGTCAAGTGCCCCTTTCTCCACTGCCTAACAATCAAGAGTTAGTTACATAGAAATAATCTGGCAGCAATAGAATCTTGGGTTCATGAAAGAACTTTGCCTCTTAAGTAGCATTGCAGCTTTCTCACCACAAGAGGGCAGTGCAGATGATTGAATGAAGGACATGGCTTCCACACGAATAATGACCAAGTTTGTACTACTAGTTTCCATTTCACAAAGCGTTCTCATACGTGTGTGACAGGCTCGGCGATCCTTTGTGATAGCTAAAGCAGGCATGATTGTTCCCATTTTAGAGATGGAGAAACAAAAGCTAGAAAGGCTTAGAGCATACAGTTGAATAGCTAATAAATGTTATACAGAGCAGCCACGTCTTCTTACCTGGATCTAGGTCTCTTTTTCCACCACACCGCTCTGCCCATAAATGGTGCATATCATCATTCCGGTGACCTCCCAGAGTAGAGCTGAGAGGCTGTACAGAAGCTAGGAAACCATCTGTTCTGCGGCAGCGGTTCTCAGATTTTTTCGGCTGACACGGCATCTTCGTGGAGCCTTTCCAGACCCCTGTGTGTCCTGCGGTCCCTGAAAGATGGGAAAGGCTGGGAATGTTTGCCTTACCAGTCCCGCCATGAACAGCCCTCACTGCAAGTCTCAGCTATTTTGATCTGTATTATAAGTGGGTCTTAAATAGATAGTACATGGAGAGGATAGCGAGAAAGGTCAGAGTGAAGGAGAAACCGGGGCCCGGATGTGCATAATCCAAATGACGGCCCGGGTTTCCGTGGTGCACTGGGAAATTCCCCGCGGACTCCGAGAACTCCACCCCTTTCAGTCATTTCAAAAGAGACAACAGAACACAGTAGAGGCACAGGGAAGACTAGATCAGCACCAGACAAAACACCCCTATTCCTGAACACCCAGATGAAGATTTTTCTAAGCTCCCAAATCTGAAAACCTAACACTGGAGGGCCTGCCGGCAGTGACAAGAGTGATCATTTTGCTGGGTGGCTTACATACAGAATTTATCCTAACGGAATTTCGCCACTTTTTTTTTTTTTTTTGGTAGTTAGAGTGATTCCATCCGGTAATTAATTTCAAGTGCATTTATTCATTCGTTGGGAAAAAGAAAGATAAAAGGCTCAAACAGCAGCGTGTGGTTATTCGAGTTGCCAGATAATTCATGCATTCAGTCTAAAACCCAGAGCAGGTATAATCAATATGTGAAAAATAGGTGCTGCCTAATTGCCTTTTTAAATCAGTAAAATAATTAAAGCCTTTATGGTCTGGCCAATTAATGTTTGCACATCTGTATGGTCGGCGTAATAAGGAAAATGCTTGAGAAAGATAAAACTGCAATACCAAAAGCATCTAATAGCTGAAAAACATTTCCAAGTGTAGTTGATTAATTATCCTGCTCTTTTTCTCTTAAGAGACCAGACATTTAGTAAACCCGTATAGTTCCAGTTAAGTCAGCATTCCCATTGTAAAGTGCCAGTGTTATAGTTTTTCATTCATCATTTTCTTGGGCTCCAATATGAGTGTCATTGTTGTGTTTAGTAAGAGAATACAAATATTTATTTTAAACATTTCTTTTAAACTGATTCTTAGTGGAGGGTAGAGCTCGCTAATGCTGTGCAGCTGGGTTTCGGGGCTTTAAGACTGGTTGTCGTCTGCATACCAAGTCCCCTGCAAACACTCAGCCGCAGAGAGCCGAATCCCGCTTGACAAGAAGTCTCTAGATAGGGATTTATGTAATAGGATGCAGTGTTTACTTTGGACCTGCCATGATCTACCTGGGAAATCTTTCTTATTAGACATTTATTATACATTTATTAAAAAAGTTCTAAATGCACATTTGCACAGTGTTTTCCTGTGGAAACATCTGCGTAAGGAGTCTTTAACTTATTCATGTCCAAAAGGGAATTTTTGAGATGGAGAAACACGGCCGTTGTGTCAGCAAATTAGAGAAAAGGTACGGACGTAAGACATTTAGAACTAACACTTCTGGTGAATTTCCGTTCTTCCTCACGTCGGTGCCGATAGACATCCTAACCATAATGCAGAATCTGAATCTCATTGTAAAGTCCTGAAGTTAAACATACGATCAGCCTTTTTAGTGAAGCCTGTCATGGAAGGGGTTGGGTATGGGCTTTTTTTCCTTCTTTTTCTTTCTGTTTTGCCTGCACTGAACCTTTGGCCTTACCCCGAGTGTATGGGTGGTATATGGTTTAAAATTGATATATTAATGTTGAATTTTTATTGTCACAGTTTCTGTTCGTACTCCTTTCAAACCTTTCATTTATTTGTTTCTGAACCTTGGATATCTCATAAAAATGTCACCATTGTGGTTGAACATTAAGCACCTTCCCATTTTGCCCTGGGCCGTTGAAATAAATTTGGACCAGGTGCTCTGCTCATAATGGAGCCTCTTGAAGTGCTCTGATAATGAGCCGGGAGCGGAAGCTGTCAGCCTTCAGCTGGCTTGAAGAATGCAATTAGAGCAGTTTTAATACTGTGGAGGGACCCCCATCCAATCAAGGCCATTTGAGTTAAACCGAGTCTAGAATCCTAAACATGTACGTTTAAGCATGTGACCTTTGTCTGTGCACTGAAAATGGGGAGAAGGCATCCCTCCACGGTGGATCCATTTTGAGTCAAAGAGAAAAAAAAAACGCCCAGAATGCCAGCGGAAGTTCTCTCTCTCTCATCCCTCCTGTTATGTTAGGTGACCTTATTGATGGTGTGATGTCACTGTGATCAGGATAGCTAGTGTCAGATTAAGTTTCAAATCAGTCAAGTACTTAGTGAGACCACTTAGCTCAACTTTTATTTAATAGCAAAAAAATTGGATTCACCAAGATATCCATGAATACGGAGAGTGCTTACATAAAGCATACTCACAGTAGGAAACCATTAAAGAGAATGATATTGTCTATTGTATATTGCTGAGTAAAACAGTTCATTGATAGAACGGTATGTATAGCATAATCCTGTTTGGGAGGGAAAAAAACCAACCAACTATAATACAAATTTATAGGTGCATAGAGAAAAGTTAGAAGAACACATTCCAAATCAGTAAGGGTAAAAATATGCATATTTTAAAATTATTTTTGCATTTGTTTAACTGATAATTTATATCCTTGGAGGAGATCAGTTTACTATCGAGCCAGTGGCTTCCTTTAAGGGAATAAATGAGCTTCTGTGGAGCATAGAGAAGGTTCTATGAGGGAGAAGTGTCCCCTTCTGCTACCACCCGAGATGCTGGGTTATAGTAATGAGAGAAGTTATTTACCAAACGAGAGCTTTACATTTGCCCCTTAAGATAATCATCCCCCCATAGATACTCACTTGACACCCAAGGACACACAGGTTCGGAGAGATTCTGTGATTTGCCAGGCCAAAGGTCTGAAGTGAGGTGATAGGATCTGAACCCAGAGCAGCCCGGCTCCTGAGGCTCTAGGCTCTCTCTAAACCATGCCCCCTGCCCTGCCCCGCTTGGTTTCTGAGAAGAATTCTTTAAAAGCAGATTTTATTTCCAGGATCACATTGTCCCTTCAAAGCCAATGTGTTTTGGAAAATGAGGACATAATTCAGGGGCAGATGTTATTGTATGGTGATACTGGTGTGAATGGTTGATATTTCTATAAACACTAGGACCAGTCATTGAAGTCATTCCTGGCCCATGGGATTCACAGCGGATACTCTAGTGGGTGGGAAGCCTTTGTTCTAAAACGATGCCGTGTGTAATAATGTCAGTTCAATTGCAGCTGAAAAGTAAAGAATTTCACACAGTGGGCAAGGTGGAAATAGTATGCATAATGTAAAGATTGCAGTAATTATCTAAGTATTCTTGTATAAGCTCCTGACTGCTGAACAGTGGCTTAGTCATTTCTTCTAACATATTTATTGCTTAATAAGCCATGAGTCTTGTATTCCATGAAAATCTGAAGCATATTCCATAGACTAAAAGTCTCTCTTTCTTTGCATGTGTGTGTATGTAAGTATATACATACATGTATTTCTATTTCTTTTTTTTAAGCCCTACACATTTCTAAGCCCTACCAACTTTGGAATCACTCCTTTGAAAGAAATAATTACTCTGGGGGGAACAGAGAGTTATTGTTTAATAGGTCTAGAGTTTCAGTTTACAAGAAAAAACGAGTCCTGAAGGTGGATGGTGGTGATGTTTGCACAACATTATGAATGTATTTCGTATCACTAAACCGTATGCTTAAAAATGGGTAAGATGGTAAATTTTATGTTTTGTGTATTTTACCACAAAAAAAAATTGGGGGAAAAATTTCTAAATTTGGCCACAAGTGAGCATTGTCCAGTGAACTAACATTTAATGGTCCTTCTTTTGACATCACGACACGGACTTGTTAACTTATCTGGGGCAAAGTAATGTATTTAGGCCAAATAATTTAAACATCCTCTCCCAGAACCTGAAAAAATAGCCCTGCCTAGGTAAACATGAGGCCCTTTGAAATTTTGCAGTGACTCCCATATAATACCGTTAGTTAACTATATTTTTATAAAGCATAGAAAGTGATAGAATACTTGGGGGACTCATCTCTGATTTTTTTTTTTTTTTTAACCGAAAGAAACTACTCTTTTTGAACATCTTTCCCAACATAAGTGATTGAGTTTCTTTGGCGTCTGGGTTCCTTTTTCATAGGCAGTTTCTTTCCAGTTGTGATTATTTTATTATGTTTTGCTCCTCATCAATCCTTCTGACCGTGCAATCATTAGGTTGCTTTTGAACCTTCTCTCCCTTTGCCTCAGAGCGCAATCTGCACACCCTGGGTCTTCTGCGCGTGCGCGTGGTAGGGACGTTACAGTGAAACCGGCCATAGCAGGGAGCGGTCACTCCTGCCGGGGTCGCCGGGCAGGGAGGACGATGCCGATATGAAGTCGGGGACGTTAACAGGTATATTCAGTGTGAGGAGTCGTGAGGATTCAGCGGTCCTCAGAAGGCAGTAGACTTTGGTGGATTACAGTGCACCTTGTAAAAGTGTCCGCTGTGGAGGGGAGAAGGCTTTAGGCAAAACCATTAAGAGACCAAGCCCAGTGAAACTGCTTTGATTGAAAATGGAAATCAAGCAAAATGCAAAGATTCAGGCTCCAAGAGTCAGGTGGGGAGAATGTTCATGACTGTGATTTGCGAACCTTGGGCCTTCCCGTGTTGCTGGGCGGGCAGGGGGCAGCCTAAAGTCACCACACTTACAGGGCACATCAGAGGACTGACCCCTCCATCTTAGAAATGAAAGGGCGTATGGGGCGCCTGGGTGGCCCAGTTCGTTGAGCTTCCAACTTTGGCTCAGGTCATGATCTCATGGTTCATGGATTCGAGCCCTACATCGGGCTCTGTGTTGGCAGCTCAGAGCCTGGAGCCTGTTTTAGTTTCTGTGTCTCCCTCTCTCTCTGCTCCTCCCCCACTCATGCTCTCTCTTTCAAAACTAAAACTAAAAAAAAAAAAAAAAGCGTAGATGAAAGAGCCCCACAAGTAACAGCCCCCCGCCCCCCCCCCAGGATGGAGTCCGAACACTGGGTCCCCAGCCAGGCCCTGACATTACTAGCTCTGCTGTGTAACCTTTGTAGATACTGGTTACTCGTTTAGAAACCTAGGGGAGCCAGCCGATCCTCTCTAACCCCCGTAAGTGAAATCTAGAGAATGGTAGGGTCATATTTTGTGTGAAAGAAAGACAGTGGGTCACACATTCCCCTCGGCACCCCCTACAGATAACGCTAATTATAAAAGTCCTATATCTTCATACTGGGGCACAGCTAGAGTTTTCCCTGAGGCTGGAAACGAAGGGGGAACTAGGTGAGAAAGGTTGTATTTCTGTTTTTCCTAAATACAGCTATTTTCCTGTCATTCACACAGTGTAATTGTCATTTTAGCTTTTTAAAAATATGTACCCAGAGAAAAATCTGGAAGGTATGTGCATGTGCCTGTAAAGTAGTTTCAAAAAATTAAAATTGTAATACATGCATGTGATAAAAAAAATGTAGATGGTACAAAGAAAGGTATTATCTCCCAACCCAACCTCAACTCTGTGAAACGGCTGCTTTTAAGTGTTTATATCTTTACTTCTAAAACATTACCATAGGTTTTCTGTGGGGTGGAAGGGAATTAAGAGTGACTTATATTTTCTTTGTTTTGTTTTTCTTTGTTTTCTCTTTTCTACAATTACGTCTAGGCTTTTTAGAAACACATTATATGCAAAAATTTGTATGTCTGGGGCTATGTATCTCAAAGGTGAAGGGATGCCAATTTACACTGAAGACTAGACTTCAGGAGTTGTTTTATGCTATTTCATCATGGAGTCGCAGATAGTCATATCCGTAAGGAAATATGGTAACAGTTATTTTCAATGAACTTTATTCTTCAGCTTGAACAGATGACATTCTTTAGTGGGCTCGTGCCATTTCTTTAATTGCATTAATTATTTATTACCTACCACCATGCATACGGTTCAGTTGGGCTGGGGGAAGTTGATTACAGCAGTTTGTTTCAAGAGTTTCACACCCTGGTTGACAACATTATCACGCTTTCTCACTGAAATGAAGAACTGTGATAGGGCTTCAGGGCAGGTCTGACAGATGTGGGGCTCAGGTACAAACTGCCTTTGAAGCGTGTCCACCCTCCCTGTCGTGGGACTCAGCGTGTGCAAGCAATATGTATTTCCTTCACGCGCCTTCTCGGAAATTCTTCATTCCGGCAGATTTTAGAGCAGAGGACGTGTGTAACGCAGGTACCGTGTGCTCTCATGTTTTCAGACTTATGTCAAGGTTATAGGATCACACGTTTCTTCTTTAGCCTGTTCTGTCTCTTGACGAGAAAAAAAAAAGTTAAAGTCAGCTGCTTTTTATTGTTGGTAGTTTTGTGCCATATTTTCGGAATAAGAACTACGAAGGACAAACCACGGATAGAACCCTCCGGACACCGTGCCACGGGAGCCTCTGGAACAGCCACCCTCTCCTTTGGAAACCAGCAGTCAGAAGGCAAATCGAAAGCAGCCTCCTCTGCAGATTTGTGCTTTTTCTGATCACAGAAGTGCCCTTCCGTGCTGCCTGTTTTTGTAAACCACGCATATTTTTGTCATCGCCTCCAAACTCTTTAATCAGCTGGAAGTGCTGTCACTGGAGGCAAGGTTCTTCTGGGGGTCTGTATGTGGGTGGCAAATTGTAAGTGAAAGGTTTGGCAGAAATCTTGGCAGGTTGGGAGCTGGGTTAAAAATACATTTATGGAAAGTATTAACATTTGTGTATTAATACGTTTATTGAACAAACCAGAACCTTTCCAAATGGGCCTGTTTGAAAGAAAAGGAATAAAGGTTTAATTGTAAAAGTGGGTTTGGGAGGAGGATTTGAGATTTTTTTGGGCGGGGGGGGACAGTCAAGGCAGGGTTTTCAGGAGAATTTGAATTGAGCGAGGAAATCGTATGCTCTCCCCGTTGTGGTTGACAGATGTGTGTCGGCCAAAGGTATCGTATCATGAAAGCTGAAAAGAAGCGTGCTGTGATCTGTCCTCTTCTGGAAACACCTGGAGGTCTTGCCTGCACTTTGATACGTGTTCCCAGTCCCTTCTGGCGTCCGGGCTTTCCTGCGCTCTCAACTCTCGGTTTTGCGTGTAGCCGGGAGCCCGTCGTGTCCCACCGCATCGCTCGCTGACATTGAGGACGTTTCACTGCATCCAGAGAGGGCTTTTCCCACGGTGGGGAAACCAATCAATTCCATCTCAGACATTTACCAGCATAGGAATTCTCTGTTCATCTCGCTTGTTACCTGGCAGCCGGTTCTAGAAAGATGCCTGCAGGTTGTGGCTATTCCCACAGAGGTATTCGTAGCTTTAATTCTGGCCAACCAAATTCATTGAGCGCCTGCTCTGTGCGTGCAGTGTGCTAATGCTGGATGCGCGAAGATGAATAGAAACATAGGTCTGCGCCTTTGAGGACCTCATGCTTTTATGAGGGGTTTTGGATGACCTTAGGGCTTCAGGACACAGTAAGAAATAAGTGTTGCACTTGGGAAATTTTAGGCTTTGTCGATGAATGTCGTGGAGAGAATTCGGTATCTTCCTCCCCCTCCACACTCGGCTCCGGCCCACCACACTTCAAATGCCAGAGCCCCCTCTCAGCAAGTGTGAGAAACAAGGGGCTTGGAGGAAAAGGGGGCTTGTTCAAAGCTATATGAAAGGGCAGGTGATTTGGGGCACTTTCTTCAGCCCCACCGCCCCTGACAGCCTGCCCGGGAGGCCGGATGAGGGGCAGAAACGCGCCGGGGCCGGATGGTGGAAAATTTTGCAAAAACATCTGTTCCGCTGTGGATGGTCCAAATATTTTCAAAAAAACATTTGCTCAGCCAAAGCTCGTATTTCATAAAACCTTTGCAAATATCTAGTTTTTCTCCTTTTCCATGTGGACATGGAAGCAAAGGAGAGGAAAAATGTGGCCACATGTACGTTCTTGGCTTCTCGTTTCCAAGCACTTGGCTTTTTCAGGCATGACGACCAGGCAGGTCATTTTTCTGAGGTGTGCGGTGCCTCTGGACTTCTCTCTCTCGCAGGGATGTGGTCAGGAGAAAGCTGCAGTGTAGACAGATGACAATACGGATACCAAGGTGTAGTTTTAATTGCTTAAAAATAAACGGAGAGAAAGGTTCACAGCTGTTGGAGGGTGAGGCTCAATCCAGGACAGAGCAACAGAAAAGCTCCCCTTTCCTGGGAATACTGCCAGGGCTCAGCTCTCCACATCTGAGGACACGGTTTCAAAGTGCACTTTGCAGGGAGCAGGGAGGGAAAGCCATTCAGAGGAGGTGGCGCAGGGGTGTCGGTGGGTGAGCAGCTCGGTGCTGGCTTCACTCCAGGCCTGCGGGCCTCAAGATTAGGTGTACAGGAACCCACAGGCCAGACAGACCGGGCCAGCGGGGACTGCTCCGGGGACGAGTGTGAGTTTGTTAAAATCTGGGGTGGATGAGGTTTTGAGCCAATGGCCCTGCGAGTGCCCGGAGCCCAGCGACCAGCCGCCGCCCAGAGAGCAGTGCCCAACTCTAATACTAAGGCCTCCGCGCATGAGTATCGGCGAACCAGCTGGGTTGAAAAGAAGTTCATTCCCCTCTGCTTGTGTAGCGGTGTACAAAAAGACAAAAACAATGCCTAGGAAAAGACCCCGGGGGCTCGAATTGGAAATTAATTGTTAGAGCATGTAGCTTTGGTCCCGCTGATTGGCTTGAGTTTAGATGTGATCCAGACGCCCGGGACTTTGGCTCCATCAGTGGCGGCATCATCAAAGGTGGTTGGGTCCTCGGCAAGGCGGGTGGAACCGTGAAGTTTACAGTCTCCATAAGCCCTGAGCCTGATGGGAGACAACGAGGCACGGTCTTAATTCCTCCGTGATCCCAGTGGGGGCATGGAGACAAGCTTTTCGGGTATTTCATATGTGAGCCAGACACAGGAAGCCAGGCCTCTCCTACGGTCCGTCTCACCTTAGGGGCTTGGTCAGCAAATCAACTACCTTTTTCCTTTGTAACACTCGTTAGCAGGCGAGGAGCTAGAGGGCTGGGGAGGCTGAGACACTTGTCCTCGGGGCCATCTTCAGTGAAGTGGAAAGTGGGACCTGCAATGCTTCATGTTACCTTGAAACAAGAAAAAAACCCACATGACACAGGTATCTAATGTATGTGCGGTACTCGGGTCTGCAGATTAAAAGATAACGTAGTCACGAAGCGTGAGCCTCCTTGTGAACACAACTGAGTGGGGAGCAATTTCAGCTTTCGGTCCACCTGGAAGGATTAGGCAGGGGGAGGGGAGGAAAGCCGTTGAGCCTCGGAGCCCAGAGAGCCCAGTTCTGTTCCTGGCCCCGCCATCGACTGGCCTGTCGGTTCAGTCGCTGGGACACTGGTACACTGTCCCCCACGTCCGCCCTGTCTGGTAGGCAGGTGGGGGTGGTGTGGACGTTACCCCTGCTCTGAGAATCTGGGGACTGAGGGCCTGGTTTGCCAAGCCCTGGAAACACATTAGAAATGGATTGAAGCCTGTGGGACTTCCCCAGTGCAGGCCTCGATCACATTTTGTGCGACGTTCATTCATGTGCGGTTGCCGTGATATCAGGCAGGATTTTGAAACCATATACAGGGATGACTCAGTTAATGGCCTGGGCCATCTGTCTTTGCTATCAGAGCCAGCCTCGCCGCGACTCCAAGGGAAAATATGGGCAATTGTTAATACTCTAAAACGCTTTGTATGGTTTTAAACAGAATTGTCAACAGATTGTTTATCGATGACTCATGTTTTCTCTCCTCCTTTTTTTTTTTTTTAAAGTGACATTTCCTAGGCCTGTTACTTCTCTATTCTATGTTGCATGTATGGGTAGGTATCTTGAAAGCTGAAGGTTTCAGCTCTACATTTTCTGTACTTGTTCTGCTCATGAGAACTTCGCATGGTCTTGACTCTAGTAGAGTAAAAAGCTCACTAATGGTGTTGTAGCAATTAGACACTGGGATCATCGGCATGGTCTGTCGGGAAGTGTGCCTTTATGCAGCTTAGGAAAGATTTTATTCGGTAGGTAAATTGTATAATTAATATGACATGGGGAATGTTTCACCTAAAGGACCCAGTTCATTTTGCATGAATTAGAATAGTTATAGGGGTTTACTGATAAGTTACATGCTGGTTAGGGAGCTTTCTTTTATTTTAACAGAAAAACAGCTCCTATTGTCTACCTCCTAGCCCAGTTCTGAGCACCCTTGAGAGTAATACAAATAGTCGGTCTTAAAACTAAGGAACTCCGGGGGTGCCTGGGTGGTGTAGTTGGTTGAGCGTCTGACTTCGGCTCAGGTCATGATCTCACGGTTCGTGGGTTTGAACCCCGCCTCGGGCTCTGTGCTGACAGCCAGCTCAGAGTCTGGAGCCTGTTTTCAGACTCTGTATCTCCCTCTCACTCTGACCCTCCCCTGCTCATGCTATTTCTCTCTCTCAGAAATAAATAAAACATTTAAAAAAAAAAAAAAAAGTAAGGAACTCTGGAGAAGCAGAATGAGGCAGGCCAGGGGCCACTAGACCAGAAGACTGTGGCCACAGCTGACCAGCAGGTGGAAGTCTCTTATCCCGTCTGTAAAGCTGGCAGATTGGATAGAGCACCTGTAAGCCCCCTCCAGCGTTTTTCTACAGTGAGATTTTTTGCTAATTGAAACTGATTTCCCTACTTAATCATCCAGTTCATTATGTTTTCCTAAGTGACTGAAACCCGATTTTCCTTTTTCCTTATTTATTTTTTTCATTTTCTTAAGCTGGGTGGAAAATAAGAGAAGGTTTGCCTGCCCCCTTCTCCATCACCTGTCCTCCGGAGTGTCCCATGGGTGGTAATCGGATCACCTGATGCCTGGCACGGTATGGGCAGCCTCTGAGGAGACGCTGGCCAGAGGCTCAGCGTTGAGGGGGAGGCTGAGGGGGCCCCAGGGAGAGAGCAGGAGCAGCGAAGGGATCCTTTGGGGGATGGGGGCCCAGCCGCATTTGCTAACTGAGGAAGCAACCGTCTACAAGTTCAACAACCAGTTACAGTGGCATTCAGTCCTGCTCATGCCCAGGTCACCATCCCCACAACACAAAAGTGGCAGGGAAAACAGTTTTAGTGATGATTGTCCCCATTCGAGTCTGTTTGAACTCAACCTTTTCTCCCTCTTTCTGCCGCGGGCCTCGTAAAACCTGATAAACCTCTGCTTCGTTTGCTGAACAGGATCAGAGACTCCAGCATTGTCTTCTCTGGTTTCATCTGGGGGGTTTCACAGCTGAGGGTGGCTGGCAGCAGCTTGTCAGATGCCCTCACGTTCATGGGTGAGGCGGGCGCGATGGAGTTAACTGGCCGAAGTATCTGTCTGGAATGCCACCTGGAGCCCGGCCAGGAATCTGGAGGTACTTGCTGGTTCCCTTGCATCTGGATGAGTGGAGGCATCATTTGGATGGATTCTGTAGGGTAGATTTTTGGGGGAAAGCCTTTCTTAAAAAGGCCATTCATCTCTTCAGGTCATAAAACGGAATCACAAACTGGTTTTCCCAATTAGAGCCTTAAAACAACAAGAACAAAATCAGCAAGGGGGTTGCGTGTGTGCTTCGATGGGAACAGCCGAAGAGCGCGGGGATCCTGCGGTACTTTAGGGGAGCGATCATTGTATCGTCTGATGGTTCAGGTCTTTCTTGGTTGATGCTTTCCCACTCCTAGCCCCGCCTGACCCAGCCTGTCTCAGAGCCTTTTTGGTGTTCTTTAATATCCAGCAATTTTGGAAATAACCTCTGGTGCAATTCTGTAGCCCGGGAGATTGGTTTCTCCAACTGTTTGGGTTAGAATTCCACGCGTCTAAGGTGCTAACACTTAGGTAATGTGCTAAGCAAAAGACTGACTCTGCCCGGGGGTATGTTCCTCAGCATTGCTAAGCCCTTGGTTCTTGGAAGAATAAAAACAAAAACAGAGAGGGGCGCCTGGGTGGCTTAGTCGGTTAAGCGTCCGACTTTCGCTTAGGTCATGATCTCGCGGTTCATGGGTTCGAGCCCCGCGTCGGGCTCTGTGCTGACTGCCAGCTCAGAGCCTGGAGCCTGTTTCGGTCTGTGACTCCCTCTCTCTCTGAGCCTCCCCTGCTCATGCTGTCTCTCTCTCCTAGAAATAAATAAAACATAAAAAATTTAAAAACAAAACAAAACAAAAAAACCCCACAAAAACAGAGATAGAAGAACTAGCGCGTTCCAGGCTTATGCTAGCGGCCCTCCTGTTAGCATTTAACCGTGTTCTTGGCAAGTGTGCGGTCCATCTGGTCCCGTATTTTTGTCACAAGTAAAAATGTGCCTGATGGAGCTCGATTGTTTTTTTTTTTTTTTTCTTTCTGTCTTTTGCGTCAGATCTAAAAGATACGTTGTTTGGAAAGAAAGAGATAGAAAAAATAGCCCCGGGCTGTATAGCGACCACAAAAATAAAACACGTCATTTTGTTTACTCTGCATTTTCCCATTTACAACAGAGGACAGACAGAAGGACCGATCTAACAGTTTCCTAGGGGGAAAATGTCATGAGACATTCTGGTCATTCTTCTTTGTCTTTTGGCTGTCTTATTAAACTGTTGTGATTTAACTAACCTAGTTAACAAGATTTTAAGAATTAAAACGTCTTTGGTAATCTTCCTAACATAGTTGCCACATTTTTCAGTCATCTTGCACTGACTTAACAGCATATGTTGGGACAGAATAGTGACATTTATGGTCCACTCACTGGCCAGGGAGGGTCTGGGAAACATTGTGCAATACACAGAGCGTGTTTCTTCTGTTCCTTCATCTAACGTTCCAGATTGCTCTCTGGAGGCACTTTCTCAGCCTCCATCGTCCACACCCCTACCTGGAGCTTTCTTCACTCTGCTTACATTTGAAAGAATTCCAGATGGTGTTTCTTGGTTCCATTCTGGCCCCTCCTACGATTCCAGACTTTACCTCTCCGGAGTCTTATTCCCAGAGGATTCTGTATCAGTACTCAAGGAGAAAGTCATTTGACAGATTCTTTGGGTATTTTCACAAACACAGCAATCGATTTGTGCCTTATTACTGTCTGCCAGGCTCTGAGGTTGGGGAGGTCAAGGAGACCCAGTCATTTCTCTAAAAGACTTTAACCTAAACGTAATTCAGATCTGCTCCTTGACCGAGTTTAGACCAGTGATCTATAAATGCCCTTTCAACTTCCCAGAGTCTTAGATATGATGCATAATCCGGTAGAACGAATCTCTAATGGGACCATTTCGGATATCCTGTTAGGCTGGTCAAGAAATTGTAGAGGCACCGTCATCTGCTGGTGTCTCTCAAATGGCATCGTAGTTCTTCCACGTGCTCATAAGGCCAGTAACAGAGCGGTTTTAGGGAAAAAAATTGTTTTTGTTGGGTCTTTGATTTCATAATCTGTCAAAGGAAACTGAATTAGATGATAAGATCTCTTCCTGTTTTATCCCACATTTATGATATTTTGTTTGGCAAGCATGAGGAATGGCAAGTTCTGTTTCACTCGAGTGTTGCTGACAGTTTGTTTTCTCAACCGTCATTGGGTTCGTTTGAAAATTTATGGAATTTCTTTTGCAACCACTTTTTGGAATGCGTTGCTGTATTTTTTGCATTTTGAGTTCTTTACTAAGTGGGTGATGAGTAGGACTGTATCTCTCTTCATTCTTTGTCTAGTTAATACTCATTTCCCAGAAATGCTGCTTTCTGCTCACACGATGGGATAAGAATTGAAAAAGCATTTGCTTCTATAATAGTTTTTGACACAGTTTCCTTTAAATTTTCTTCCCCCTTCTTTTAAATTTTATGTTGGTTTCCTGCTGGCTGGTCACAGTAGGCAATGCTGCTGGTTGAAATATATTTATATTTTGGGGGGAAAGTAACTGACTACAAATTAAAAGATGAAAATATGTGAATATATGGCCAGATTTTCTGGTCATTGAGGGGTTATTAGTTCTATATCTTTGGTTTTTCTTGATGAGTGGAAATTTTGCTTGCCTCAGTTATTTCTGTTTTTAAAAAATTATAATTTATAAGACTGCCTAACTTTAAAAAATTGGTGGCAGCTACTTATCACTATTAGACTGGTGTGACCTTTTAGAATAATTTTGGGGGGGGGAAGAATAGAACATTTCTTGCAGTCCTTTTAAAGCTCTCTACGTAGATGCGAGGTGCAGTTCATTACATTTGAAATTCCATTGTGATGACTTTTAGATGGTGGCATTTCTTGAGGCCTCCGTTGCATGTCAGAGAGGCATACAGATCGGAAACTATTTACTGAGGGAATCTCAAATGTTACTGAAAATATAGTTGGAAAATGTCAAGTTATTTGCATGCTGGCGAATTGGATGTCCTAAAAAATTTTGCAATCCTAGATATCTGCTTGTTTTCCTTACCGAGGGATATGGGGAAATACTACAAATGAAACACAGAATATTCTTTTCTGTTTGTGTAAAGCAACTGCTATGCTGTAGGTAGTTTTGTTTTATTTCTTAATTTAATTCAGCTTCTTCATTTAAGAACCTGATTCCAAATGGATGCACTATGAAACTTTTAAATTTTTACTCTTGAAGATATTTGATCCTTCCCTCCACCCCCAAATGCATTGAGCAGTCAGTAATACTTAAGAGGTATTTAGTACTGTTTAACAGTGATTATAAGGTTGATTCTTTGGGGAAAGTTTTTTCCTTAAGTTTGTATATTTATTTTGAGAGAAAGAGAGAGAGGCAGAGAGAGAATCTCAAGCAAGTTCTATAGATTCAGTGCATAGCCCGATGCGGGGCTTGAACTCACAAACTGTGTTATCATGACCTGAGGCGAAATGAAGCTGGACACTGAACTGACTGAGCTACCCAGGCACTCCTTTTTGGGGAAACTTTTTAATTTTTTGCTAAGTCTCCCTTATTTTTTGTTCACCTATGTTCTTTTTTTTTTTTAAGATTAAAAAAAATTTCAAGTTTACTTGAGGGACACAGAGTGTGAGGGAGGGGCAGATGGAGGGGGAGAATCTCAAGCAGGCTCTGCACTGTCAGTGCAGCACCCAGCTCGGGGCTCGAACCCATGAACTCTGTGATTATGACCTAATCTGAAATCAAGAGTTGGTCGCTTAACTGCCACCCAGGTGCCCCTAAATATTTTATTTTTAAGTAATCTCTACACCCACTGTGGGGCTCGAACCTACAACCCTGAGATCAAGAGCCACCAACTGAGCCATCTGGGTACACCTTTTCACCTATGTTCTGGTCCTCTTCCACTGAACAGAAGGAACTGTGCCTCATTCACCTTTTTATGCCATCCTACCTGGTCTAGGATCTGACTGATACTGGACCCTCAAAGAACATGAAATAAATGGACAAATAACCTGTATTTTTTTTTAATTTTTTTTTAAGGTTTTTATTTATTTCTAGGAGAGAGAGAGAGAGAGACAGCGTGAGCAGGGGAGGGTCAGAGAGAGAGGGAGTCACAGACTGAAACAGGCTCCAGGCTCTGAGCTGGCAGTCAGCACAGAGCCCGACGCGGGGCTCGAACCCACGAACCGCGAGATCATGACCTAAGCGAAAGTCGGACGCTTAACCGACTAAGCCACCCAGGCGCCCCAAATAACCTGTATGTTTAAATGACTTTTAGGTATATGAGTTGCGAGCTGTTACCCAGAGAGTAGTTAGGATCAGCCAATTCCTGTCAAAATAAAATACTTTAGAATAAGGCATGTTGTGGTCAAAGGCTAGGGTTTATAAAGAGGGTGAAGTAATTAATTTGACTTGATATCCTTGGGTAGGTAAGGCACTAAGCTTGGAATTCTTTCATATGATACAAAAATTCCCTGTCTGTCATCTTGAATGATTCAAGAATTTTCAGAACATGTGAGGAGTGTGGTTGGCCAACATTTTAGCTGTGATATACATGGAAAGACCATTTTTTGCATGTGATGACAAAATAATATACAGCTGTATGGATTAAGAAATGTAGAGTCAAGTACTGTATCAGTTTGGGTCAAGCCAGGAGTCAGAAGCCACACTATTCTTCAGATAGTGAATGTGTAAAATAAAAAATTACTGGGGTGACTGGCTGGCTCAGTCAGTGGAGCATGTCACTCTTGATCTCAGAGTCGTGAGTTTGAGCCCCACATTGGGTGTAGAGATTACTTTTAGAAAATCTAAAATCAAGAATTATTCAGCTAAGATAGGACAGTAATCAGGGGATGTAAAGAGAACACTAAGGGCTCCTCTGGAGCTGAAGAAGGGTACCTAAGGAAGAACAAGCTTAGGGGACCCCTCCCCACGACTGGAGTTCAGACCTCACTGGAAAGGGTTATGGACAACAGCCCACTGGAATGGCAAGAGGTTTGCAGATTGCCTGGGCCACTTGACCTCCCACAGTTGCTGGACTAGCTGGAAACAACACTCTGGGCATAGGAAAGCTGAGGCTGATGGGCCAAAAGTGCAAAGGGAACTGGGGTACAGAGGGTGTAAGAACTGCAGTGTGCAGGGTGTAACAGGAGTGTAAGGAGGTGGTTCCTGGGCCCTGCATGGTCACTGACGGGCTGTGTGCTCTGGACTCCTGGCTGGAACACAGAGGATCACCAGATCTTCTCTTATATGTGCAGGGCTAAGGGACCAACATGCAAAAACCGTATGCTAGAGCCACTGCAGTGTCCTTGCAGCTCCCTCTACTGGCAAAGCCTACTAGGAAGAAATGATTAGAGTCTAGTTCATTATCACAGAGCAGGTGTTAAAGGGTGAACTTGGAGGTAAGCCATGATAAACTAATAACTGGCACAACCCCAAATCCAGTTTAGCCAAAGATGTTCTGTTTTGTTGACATTAAGAATAATGATAAATCAAAAGGAGCTGATTTCCCTTTGAGAACTCGTTCTGTGCTTCATAACTGACTCGTTCTGTGCTTCGTAACTGAAGAATGCTGGCAGTGTGAATGGAGTACTCAATTAAAAATTGAATTCATGACAGATTGATTTTAGACACTTTATTTTCAAAATGAGCACATACGAAAATCAAGAAATACTTGTCTTACAAAATCATCTCTTTGATTATTGGAAGATTAAAGACTCAACGGTATATGCCTTTTTACATAATTTGTAATATGTTGGCTTTTTACATCTAAACACAGCCACTCTGGGTCTGAAAACTCTTAATGTCTCTTATTTGTGTATCTCTATCTCATACAGCTTAGGAAGAGCAGGAGCCAATACTATTTAACAAGCCCTAGTCCATGCTCCTATGAACATACCACGTAGTTGCTTTTCTTTACGCCTGATGACAACAGCAGGCACCATCCATTAGACACCATGAAAATTACTCTTTGGGTTTTTTAAATGTCTGCCTTTTAATTTCATCGTGCTCTCTCTTTGTCTTCAATTATAAGAGTGGATAAGTAGAAATGTTCAATTAAGTGTATCTGTCATTCATGACTGTCTATATTTTGTGTGTATGGTATGTTTTCTTAATTAGAAGTTTCACAAAAATGAATGCATCGGCAAAAATGTTAATGTAGAGTTACATGTTTCAGAAACTGATTTTATAAATTGGTAGTATGAAGGAACAATATTATGGAGCAGAAGATCAGATTCTGCATTGTAAGATAGCAGTATGTCACCAGCATCTAATTGTAATGAAAATGATAGCAACCCTTTTTTTTTTTGGGGGGGGGGGCATGGCCTAAGTGCTTCATATATGTTAACTCATTTAATCCTCACCAAAACCGTCAGATGAGTCAAGTACTTATTACCATTTTACACGTGGAGATATTGAGGCAGAGAATTGAAAAAAAAAAAAAAAAAACCAACCAAACAAACAAAACTTCCTAAGACTACCTAGATAGTAAGTACTGTGCAGGAATTTGAGCCTGGGCAGTTTGGTGTCAGAGTTTTCATTCCCTTATAGCATACTGCTCATGGGATTGACGGAATGGATTATTGGTCAGTACACTGCTGGTCTTACAAGACAGGAAGAAATGCTCAGATGTTAAATACCAAGAGAAATGTGGAAACCCAGAGAGTTAAGTTGAGCATAGCAGGCTGACTTACCTTAAACCTGCTCTTAGGTTTTCATAACCTCCAGGGCCACAGAAGGCAAAACACTGAACCCACAAAGTAGGCTGGGATGTAATTAGCAAAAGATCCTCCCTTTATGGGACTAGAACTATGAAAGCGCCTTTCTCTTGGTAATGGTGACCTGGCGCAACAAAAACCCAGGTATCTCCAAGGAAACTTTTCTATCTTGAACCTTACAACTGTGTGGCCGAGCAAACATAAAATTCAGAAAATTTGTAACCTCAAGACGGTTCATGGATTTTCAGCTGGAAGTCACGCTAGCTCTATGGTCAGAAAAACATTAAACTGAGAATTTAAATGGTACTGGAGTGGTAGTCCCTCCCAGCACCTAGCAGAAGCAAATGAAAATTCTTTGTGAAGGAACTTGCCTTAATTTGACCATAATGAACCCTCACAGAGTTTCTAAAATATATAGCTCCCATTAAAAGAAATCACAAGACACAGGAAAATATGTCATGAAGGAGTCAGCAGAATCACCCTGCAAGGACTTTAGATATTGAATTTATCAGACACAATGCCTAAACTAAGTATGTTTTCTGTGTTTAAAAATAGAAGGAGAGATTGAAAGTCTGTCCAAGGAGCAAGACTATTATTATGACAAAGAAAATTTGAGAAAGAGGCAGTATAATCTATATATAATATAAAATCTATGACTAAAATTAAAAGCCCAAAAGGCAGTTTGATGACAGATTAGACAAAATTGAAGAGAGAATTAATAAGCTGGAGAAGAAGATTGAATTAATGTTCAGAATTTTAAAAGAGGGAAAATACAAAAGAAAGTACAAGGAGACAAGTGAATTTTCCAGAAATGAAAGAGGTCAGTCCACAGATTCAGGATACCTAGCAAATTCCAAGCAAAATTAAAATTTTTAAAAGAGGTTCATACCTAGATATGACACAGTAAAACTGCACAAGACCATGCCAAAGATCTTAAGTAGTCAGAGAAAAATGATAGCGTTCAAAGGAACAGTTCAGCAGTGTAACACATAGCAATGACAGAAGCAGTAAGTTGTGGGACAGTGTGTTCAACATGGTGAGAGGAAATCACAGTCAGTCTGAGATTCTGTGCCCAGCTAAATTTATTTCTCAAAAGTGAAGGTGACACAAAGCAATATTTACATCAGTGAGAAAGGATTTGTCATCATCTGATTGTCTCACAAAAGGAGTTTCTAAAGTATGAACTTTGCAAAGAAGGAAAGAACTCTCAAAAATATCAGAATTTTCAAAAAGAACAAATGGCAAAGAAAGTGGTAAATGTATGGGCAAATTGGAACCAGCATTTACTGTTTTACGAACTTAAACAAATAAAATATATGCCAACATAGCACATCAGTCATGGCGCAATTAAACATAACTTGTTATTTTGGAGGAAGGTAAAGAAATTGATAAAACTTGGGTTTTAAAATTTTAAGTTCAATTTAAAATTTAGGTTCATTATGTATACATTTCACTATTTCTAGAATAATTGCTAAATGGTAGATGGCAAAATGCTCAGCTTCTAAACCAGTGGAGGAGGCAAAAAAGAAATAAAATAGTTGATCAGTCCAAAGATTTTTAAAAACATAGAAATAGTTAAGACACATAGCATAAGTAGGATGATAGAAGCAGATTGAAATATAATAGTGATTATATTAAATGTAAATGGAAAAATTATCCTGCCTAAGAGATAAAGATTATTGGACTGGATTTTTGGAAATTCTAGCAATATACTGTTTACAAGAATCACAACTACATACATATTAAAAGTATGTAAAATTATATGCCAGGCAGAGCACTATTAAAAGAGAGCTGATATATTAATAATAGGATTTAAGGCAAAAGTATTATTAGTGATAGAAGATCATAACAGGTACGTTTTATCAGAAACATAAAATAATTCTAAACTTGTACACTTACTACTATGACTTCAAAATATAGAAAGTAAAAATTATTGAAATCACAAGGAAGAATAAAATAGTCTTTTATCATTGGGAGAGATTTTAACATCCTGTCTCTCTCTTATTCGTCAGTAGATCAAGAGGCAAAAAACGAGTAACACAATGAACACAGTATTTAACTTGATGCAAAAGACATATAAAGAACCCTGTGTCCAACATCTGAAGAATACATACTTTTAAAGGATACATAACATATTTTAAGTAAATTGCACCATAAAGCAACTTGCAACAAATTAAAAGGACTGGCAAATACAAACCAAATAGTCTGCCATTAAATTACAACTCAGTAACAGGGGTTGAGGGTTGGGGGGCATGGGCTAAATGAGCAAGGGACTTTAAGGAAGACACTTGCTGGGATGAGCACTGGGTGTTATACATGGTGGATGAGTCACTAGATTCTGCTCCTGAAGTCATTACTGCACTATATGCTAACCAACTTGGATGTAAATTAAAAAAAAAAAATTAAAAAAAGAAGAAAAACAAAAACAATTGTAATAGTTGATCAAAGAGGGAAAAGAAAGGAACAGAGTTGAGCACTAGGAAGTAAACTACAGTATAAAGTCTTCAAAAATGACTATGTTGCTAATATAGAGTTTTTTCTTTACAAGATACAGACTAAAACTTTATAATAGAGCATTTGCAAAGATGCATATTGTTCAGAACGCAAGCAAGATTTAAAATAAAATCAGCAACGTTTCTGCTCTTTTTGGGGAAAATTATCGTAAATTCATTTTTAAAAATTCAAAGTGTTTTAAATTGTAACCATTTGTTCAATAAAATTGTATTTTACACACACACACACACACACACACACACACCCCTCAGTAACAAAAGCTAACTAGAGAAAACCTCATGTTTGGAAACAATGAAGTGTGCATCCAAGCACATCACAAGACAGAGCAGCCAGTAAAGAAATTATAAAACACTTAGAAATAAATAATAATGAAAACATTGCATGTCAAAAGTTGTGGGATGCAGCTGAATGGTACTTAGAATTGTGTACCCCTACATGCTTGCTTAGAAGTGAAAAAAAGTCTGAAAATTAATGAGATGAAAGCATCTATTTTATTTCAGTCTGTTGTCAAGTTGGTAGAACTGGGAACTGCATTTCCCTGAATCTCCTTCCTTGTGTAGTTCTAGGTTATTTGGCCTGTGGAAGAACTTGTACGAGACTGGGACATGGAGTGGGGGAAGGGACTTCAGCCGAGACCCGGCAGTGGCCAGAGCAGGAGAGGGGATGGCAGGTTCTAACTTGTCGTCCTCTTGCTGTGTGCGGCCAACTCTTCTTCCCCTTGGCCGGACACCCCCAGATTCTTCACTGTGGATTCACAGGGGATCCAGAGGCCTCGCCACGTGTTTTTCCCACCATGTATTTCCCCACATCTGCACCCTCCTCGGTGCAGAGTGAGTCTGGCCTCTGAGTTCGCTGCATGCAGACTCCGACTGGTCCTCCTCCTCTGGGGCTTTGGGAAGAGTGACCCCACCCTTCACTTCCCTAGCACCTTTCACTCTAGTAAGGTCTAATTCCTGTAATGGTTCTCAGTGGTTCTGTTCTGTTTCCCCGACTGAAGCATCCAATGTAAGTGAGGAAAGGAACTACATGCGAAACCCACAGAAAATACAAGGAAGGAGATAGTGAAATAGATGCCAGGATTAAGAAGAAATGTTTAAAAAAATGTATGCTGGGCAGGATCAAGAAAGCCAGAAGTTGGTTCTTTGAAGAGATTAATAGAGTTGACCATCCTTTCCCAAGATTGATCAAGGAAAGCAAAATGAGAAAAGCTACAAATAAACACAGTAAAGGAAAAACTGCCTATATGTGGTTAGGCCAGAGATTTAAATCTAAATAAGAGAATATTTTGAACAAACTTTTTTAATAGGTAAGGACTCTCGTCTTTTTGTTTTTTTAACATTTATTCGTTTTTGAGAGACAGAAAGAGAGCACAAGCAGAGAAGGGGCAGAGAGAGAGAGAAAAGGAGACACAGAATCTGAAGCAGGCTCCAGGCTCTGAAGCTGTCAGCACAGAGCCCTACACAGGGCTTGAACCCACGACCACGAGATCATCACTTCTGCCAAAGTTGGACGCTTAACTGACTGAGCCACCCAGGCACCCCAAACAAATATAAAGCCAGTCAGTACATTTTATTTATTTATTATTTTTATTTATTTTATATTTTTAATAGTTTACTGTCAAGTTGGTTTCCATATAACAACCAGTGCTCATCCCAGCAAGTGCCCTCCTCCATGCCCATCACCCCCTTCCCCCCCCATCAGCCCTCAGTTTGTTCTCAGCATTCAAGAGTCTCTCATGGTTTGCCTCCCTCCCTCTCCCCCACTATTTTTCCCCTTCTTCTCCCCCATGGTCCTCCGTTAAGTTCCTCCTAATCCACTTATACGTGTAGACATAATGGTATCTGTCCTTCTCTGCCTGCCTGATTTATTTCGCTCAGCATAACACCCTCAAGTTCCATCCATGTTGCTACACATGGCCAGATTTCATTCTTTCTCATTGCCATGTAGTATTCCATCGTATAGATAAACCACATCTTCTTGATCCATTCGTCAGTTGATGGACACTTAGTACATTTTAAATCTTAGGTGAAATAGACAAATCTCTAACTTACTATAACTGACTCAGGAAGCTACAAAAAACCTGAATAGCCTGTAATGATTAAATATTGGAGTCCAAATCTTGTCATAACAAACACACTAAGCTCAAATGTTTTTACACCTAGGATGGTTAAGGAGTGAGTGAGATAATACATATCAAATGCTTTGATAATACTTGGCACAATACTAAAATCTTCTTAGTAAATTTTAGCCATTGTCATTGTTATCATTGCTTACGCTTATTTACAGGGTCTCTCTTTAGCCTGTACTGAGGTCTAAAGGTAAAATGTAAAATGTCTAAAAACCTCATAGAGGCTTAACAGAGAGGTTAAAGTCATGAAAACATTTTTCTCTGATGTACTTATGGGACTCAAATCTCCTCATTACTACCAATTCATTTATTTTTGCCATGCCCTAGGTCACCACTGAAATTCAGCCTGTCCCCACTGGTGGCTAACCCCTCTCTGGGATATGGGAATCACCAGACTTTAAAGTTAACCTCAGTGATGAGGGTCACAGCCAGCGGTTCACGAGCAATTAGCTTTAATCTTCCTTTCTGTTGTTGAAAGGTGGAGAAAAATGATGAAACTAGTATGATTTTTCAAGTGCTCCAGAATGAACTTAGTGACTTACCATTTTAGCACGTTCTAGAATCGCCGCTCACAACTTTTGTCCCTTAAAAAAACAAAAACAAAAACAAAAATACCTTTTGTCCCTTAAAGGCACAAAACATTTTGTATAGGTATTTACGAATAGAGGAGGGCATAGGTAGCCCCCACGTTAGAGATGGGTGCCCCGGAATGTCTTGTCAGATGGGTTCCTGAGTCGTGGAGGCAAGAGGTCACAGACGTGAGCAGGGAGGCAGAATGCACACATGACAGAGGAGCTGTCGACAAGAACAACAGAGGGGCAGGCGGTGTGCAGCCGTGCTGGTGAGTGGCAGAGAGTACCCTGAGCTTCCTCAGAGGATAAACTTGCTTGATTTCATGAACTGCATTGGCTTTTAGTTTAATCCACGAGTTTATCACTTGTGATACAGTGGACGTGGTTGTTAAGGAGTAAAACGTTGGGAATGATTTCTTCTTCTGCGAAATGTCATGCCCACATTCAGATAATACTTTCAGTCTGGCCTAATTGTTCTTTTTTTTTTTTTTTTTTTTTTTTCCATAACAGTACAAGAAAATAAGCTGCCTTCAATATCTTGTTGCCCCTTGAGCTTTGCAGTTCATTTTTATACAATAAAGACTTGCATTCCTAAGAGCCCCTTCTAACATGGAGTTGTTCTCTGTTGTCCCGTACGTGGGGTGTGAACCACCTCCTTTTTCTAATTAACTTGCCTCCTTGTGCTAATTAGCACTTTTATGTATTTTGCATGCTCCAGGTTTAAAAAAAATTTTTTTTGAGAAAAACTGTCTGAATCATACTCTCTCCGCCCCCTTTATCATCCACCCTTTCATGACTCACTAGATATTTATGGAACCCCAGATTCATTGTGGAGCTCTGGGCTGGGTGTGTCAGAGGACCCTGTGATTGGTAAATACGCTCTCTGCTCGTAATGAATGGGAACTAGGAGAGGACAGGCTATTACATAACTGCCATCTCAGGCAGTGGGGATATGTTGTTTCCTGAGAATTCTAAGGATGAGGATCTTGAATCCAGACTACTCTGAGTGGGGAGGCCTTGGGCAAGCTCATTAACATCTCTGATCTGTACTTTCCTCATCTAGATTGTGGGGCTTGTATTATACATATTGCAAGGGTGTTTTCAGGAAGAGAAATGATATGTGTACAGCACAGTGTATGGGAAACAGATGCTTATTCATGAAAGATATTATTATTAAATCAGTAAATAATTGCTGTGTACCTACTATGTACCAGCCACTGTTCCAAGCCAATGGGAAACACCAGTGGATAAAACAAGCCCTGACTTTGTGGAGCTTATATTCTACATGATAAAAAGTATTAAAGCATTATTAACTAACACATAAACCAGCATTTGTCGCTGTTACTATTATAGTATCTATTTGGAGGAATCTGGAAAGAAATGGATATGGTTTTTTTTAAGTTTTTTAAAATATTTGTTTATTTTTGAGAGAGAGAGAGAGAGAGAGAGAGAGCATGAGCAGGGGAGGGTCAGAGAGAGAGGGAGACACAGAATCTGAAACAGGTTCCAGGCTCCCAGCTGTCAGCACAGAGCCCGACCTGGGGCTCGAACTCACGAACTACAAGATGATGACCTGAGCCGAAGTCGGATGCTTAACTGACTGAGCCACCCAGACACCCCAGAAGTGGATAGGGTTTAACAGTGTGAGGTGGAAATCTGGACAGGGATGGAAGTAGAGAAGGAATAATGAACTAAAGTGTGGGGTGGAGAATTGGCAGTGGCTGGGCTCGGTGACAGCCTTCATGGCGCCTGTCGAACCAGCGCGCATGGCTGACCTGGGGTGAGGTGAGGGCATGGGTCCCAGGCCGGGAAGTTTATAGACAGTGAGCAACGGACATCAACAAAACAAAACAGGGATTTTTTTTTTTAATGTTTTATTTATTTCTAGGAGAGAGAGAGAGACAGCGTGAGCAGGGGAGGGTCAGAGAGAGAGGGAGTCACAGACTGAAACAGGCTCCAGGCTCTGAGCTAGCAGGCAGCACAGAGCCCGACGCGGGGCTCGAACCCATGAACCGTGAGATCATGACCTAAGCGAAAGTCGGACGCATAACCGACTAAGCCACCCAGGCGCCCCAGGGATTTTTTTTTTTAAACTTAGGATGTGATTTGACCAGATCTGGGCTTTAGGAAGTCTTCATATGTTAGTGCTGCATGAAGGATATTGGAAGGGAAAGAGGCTGAAATTTGGAGAGGTCAAATCATTGCAAAAGTTTAGTGAGGAAGAATCCCAAAGGGAATGAATTAGTGCCATCCCATTATTTATTAAGTCTATATTGGCAACTCTTGAAACGTAAGTTTCACAGTCTTCTTGATCTAAAATACAGAAATCTTAAGTGTACCCCACTAATTTTTACAAATACATATTACATATATCCTCATGTGAATACCATCTAGATTGAGATGCAGAACATTGTCAGCACCTATATTGGGGACTTTTAATTCAAAATGTAGTGTGGGACTATTCGCTCCATGTAGCCTGTTTCAGGAAAGAATAGTGGGCAAGTCTGGGGGCAAATCTGACCTCGCTCCAGCCAGCCGTCTTTTCGGCTCTCCGGTCCATCTCCCTCCCCTTCCTTCCGAGCAGCCAGGGGCTACATTAACCAGACAGCAGGAAGAAAGGCAGACTGTGTCTACCAGAGTCTGCACCTCTTCCTGAGTTCACTTTTTAAGTGGGATACATGAAGCACGTTTACCCTAATGGCCCCAAGCATGAGAGAATCACATTTTATACCAAGCCTTCGGTTTCCCTAAAGGGAAGCAGTAGAAATATTTACAAGTGGTTTTAGTGTGGCCAGAACATACTCAAACAGACCCCGAATAGATATCCTGTCAGCTAGCGCACCGGGGGAGGGGTCCCTGGGTCTTGTGTGTGCCCAGGGGGCAGGGGGCCCATACCTCAGTGCAGTTTACCATTCTCTGTCTCAAAGTGATTGTACGGTGTTCTCTTTACACACAGGAAGGGGCCCATTTTTGCCCCATTGCCAATTACGGCATTGCCATCTACTAGTTAAAAAGCTTGTATCGCTTGCATGGCATTGGTCAAATTTTCAAGGGTGGACTCTTTTAAGTTGTATTTCTTCAACGCCTGTAACTATTGTGTGGTCAGTTTTATGCCAAGGCAGATAGGAAAGGCATTCTAGGTAAATAGTACTGATTATCAGTATTTTGCATATTGAAGTATATTTAGGAATATATACCCTGGGACAGACAGGTTTTGAAGCTTTTGTTTTCCTGTACAAATTGATTTATAGCACATTTACTTTTCAAAATGGACTTGGGCAGGAGTGCCTGGCTGGCTCCCTTGGTGGCTTATGCGACTTTTGATCTCTGTTTGAGTTCAAGCCCCACATTGGATGTAGAGATTACTTAAAAAAAAAATCTTAAAAAAAAAAGTCTCAAAATAGATTTGGGAAGGCATATATGGAAAGTCCGAGAAGAACAGACAAAGCATTACATTGGTTCCTCCCTTAATTGAAGAAATTGAATTTTAATCCTGGGAGGAGCTCAAACGGTGCTTTTCCTTTGTCCTTTTTAGTTTTGTGTGACTCAACAGGTAGAAACAAATGAGCACAGGGCCGCTCAGGCTGAGGGTTAGGCGGGAGAGATGAGGATGGGAAGGTCCCACCAAGCCCTTGAGAGGCTTTCCGGGTGTGGATAGGTTCAGCCCGTGTCTTCTCAGCCCACTCTAGGTTTTTCCACTCTGCTCTGCTCCTGTGCTTACAACTCAGTTGGTAGTGTGATGAAAGTTGAAAAAGCGGTTCCCTTTCAAACTCTTGTCTGCAGAAATCTGTCATTTAGGATTATAGCAGGTTTTGGGTCTTTGGGATGCTTTTGCCACTGATAGGAGATATGAAAGTACTGGTTTTTCCCTAATGTTTTTATTTTTGAGAGAGAGAGCGAGAGAGAGAGAGAGAGAGAGAGAGAGAGACAGCATGAGCAGGGGAGGGCAGGGAGAGAGGTAGACACAGAATCTGAAGCAGGTTCCAGGCTCCAAGCTGTCAGCACAGAGCCCAACGCAGGGCTTGAACCCACAAACTTTGAGCCAAAGTCTGATGCTCAACCAACCGAGCCACCAAGATGCCCCATGAAAGTACTCTTTTATGTATTCTTCTAGTTTGCTAGCTAGCAGAATAAACTTCTTTATTTCCTGACTGTACGCCTGAAAAGGAATATTTCTTTCTAACTGTAATTGTCATAGTCTTAACCATGTCAGTCCACTTCATTTAGAAACCTAGAGTCGAAAGCATAATAAATGTCAGATATGATGAACTGATTCTGTCAGCAATGTGTTCTGATATCAGACAACATGATTTTTTGTAGTTTCTGGTCTACTTTTAAAAATAACCCAAGTGGACTGAAGAAATAAAACCCCTCGAGGAAAGCACAGGGAGAAGCCTTAGCACGTTGGATTTGGAAATGGTGTCTTGGATATGACACCAGAGGTACAGATAACAAAAGCAAAAATAGACATGTGGGACTGCATTAAGCTTTAAAAAGTTCTGTACGTCAAAGGAAACAGTCAACAGAATGGGATGAGAGAAAATATTATAAATTACATATAAGGGCCTAATATCGAGACTATGAGGAACTTCTACAACTGAGCAACAAAAAACCAAATGACCTGGTTAAGTAATGGATAAAGGATCTGCATCGCCAGTTCCCCAAAGACATATACAGATGGCCAAGAAACCTATAAGAAGATGCTCAACATCACTAATCATGAAAGAAATGCAAATCAGACCTGCAATGAGGGGCGCCTGGGTGGCTCAGTCGGTTGAGCATCCGACTTTGGCTCAGGTCATGAGCTCACGGTTCGTGGGTTCGATCCCGGCGTCAGGCTCTGTGCTGACAGCCAGCTCAGAGCCTGGAGCCTGCTTCAGATTCTGTGTCTCTCTGACCCTCCCCTGCTCACTCTCTCTCTTTCTCTCTCTCTCTCAGAAATTTAAAAAAAAAAAAAAAAAAAAAGAACCACAATGAGATGTCATTTAACATCCATTAGCATGGCAACTATCAAAAAGAGAAAGAAAGAAACAAGCATTTGGTGGGGATGTGGAAAATTGGAGCCCTTGTTCATTGTTGTTGGGAATGTAAAATTGGGGGCAGCCATTATGGAAAATAGTATGGAGTTTCCTCAAAAAACTGAAAGTACCCATTACCACATGATCCAGCAGTTCCATTCCTAGGTGTATACCCAAAAGAATTGAAAGCTGTTGTGTGTGTTTGTTTGTTAATTTTTTATGTTTACTTTTGGTGGGGGGAGTCAAATTGTGAGCAGGGAGGGACAGAGAGAGAGGGAGACACAGAATCTGAAGCAGGCTCCAGGCCCTGAGCTGTCATCACAGAGCCTGATGCAGGGCTCAAACCCACGATCCGTGAGATCATGACCTAAGTCAAAGTTGGACGCTTAACCGATTGAGCCACCCAGGTGCCCCTAAAGCTGGGTTTTAAAGAGATGTTTGAACACCGCAACCCAAATGCTCATTGACAGATGAATGGCTAAAGAAGATGTGGTTTATACATACAGCAGAATCTTATTACAACCTTTCAAAATAAGGAAGTTCTGACACCTGCTACAATATGGATGAACCTCAAAGACATGCTGAGCAAAATAAGCCAGTCACAAATGCACATATACTGTATCATTCAGATGAGTGTCTGAAATAGTTAAAGTAACCAAAATCGTAGAATCAGTCTGTTGCACAACAACGTGAATATGCTTAACGCGACTGAACTGTACTTAAACATGGTTAAGATGATAAATGTAATACTATGTAGTTTTTACTACAATAAGAAGAAAATAGTGTCCATACGTATTCCTCTGCCTTTGGGTTAAAAGGATTTCTCCGCTTTGTGAGTGTCCTTTATTGTAAGACCAGGAGTCTTAGCATGATTTTTGCAGGCTTGATTTTAACATCCTGAGCGCTCGGCATTTCAAGTAATCTCAAATAGCACAAAACTACAGGTTGCTCTGCTCTCCTTGTGAAACTGGAGAGATGACCGGGTTTTTTTTCTTTGTTGTTTTCTTGGTTAAAATACTTCTGTAATTCTTGCTGTGCCACATGGTTTAATCATTTTCAAAAGAGGCTAAAGAAACACCTTGGAGAGTAGATTACAAATCCGCGCAACACTCCCCTCTCCTCAACACTGATGGAAAGTGACGGTGTTGGTAGGGAACGCTTTCTTCCACAAGTTTTTTATGGTAGCTTTTTATGCTTTTATTAAAATGATCAAGTTATCAAACTGATTCCAGGAACTCCAGTAAAATGAAAGGGACATAGAAACAAAAAGGTTCGCGGCTTCCCTGGAAGGTGACATGCCTCTTCGGAGAGAGAGGGAGCCCCCAATTTTTAATACGAGCAGTTTACAACCACTCATGGTTAAATGGTTTATAGGATCCTCTGTAACAAAAGGTGGTCTAATTACTAAGGAGAAGAGAATAATATAGCCGGCTTATTTACAATGTGTGACTTGCTTAAATTATGATCCTGTTAACTATACAAAAATGACGGAAAGCAGAAACATCAGAGCAAATTAAACATTCTGGCTTTTCATTAATGATCTTGAATATAGGAGGTGTGTGCACAAGGTTAATTTTTTTTCCCTTTAAACATCACATGAGGCCTGCCCTCAGAGTGAATCTGCAGTTTCCAGGATTCAGTGCATCAGCTCCTAAACGGGGGGAAAAAATGACAGTAGTTTTTCTTTTCCACAAGGCTACACCAGAATGTTTAGTGTCTGTTGCTAAATCACATGGTAGGGATTCTAAATGCCCAATTTTAGGTGTGACTTCTTTCCTTGTAAGTTCTGTTTTACTCTGAGTTACTTGTTGGTTTTAATTGTCCTTATTTGTGATCTTTATTGATTGGCTGTGTCAGGTATGACCCTCTTTTGGGGCAATCATCTTTGTAAGGAATTTGTGTATGAATCTCAGGATGTTTTTTTTCAGCAGTAGGGTGGGGGGCCTTGTTGGGGAGATGCCATCCTTCTAAGTGAAACAGATGGAGAATATACAAGAGGGACCGAAAACATTTGTATCCACAAGCCAATTTGGGGGAGAAAAATACAGAACTTGACTAGTGACATTATTTATCCTAAGTACATTACATTTATTTAAAATATGACAGTAAGGGACGCCTGGGTGGCTCAGTCAGCCGAGTGTCCAACCTCCTCTGCTTAGGTCAAGATCTCGCAGTTCTTGAGTTCGAGGCCTGCATTGGGGGCTGTCTGCTGTCAGCAAAGAGCCTGCTTCAGATCCTCTGTCTCCCCACCCGCCACTCCCACTCCTTCCCTGCTCACTCCCTATCTCTCAAAAATAAATAAATGGTTTGTTTTTTAAATATTACAGTAAGAATCTTAATTAAAGAGAACACACTGGTGGTTACCACAGGGGAAGTGGGTGGGCAATAGGTGGAATAGGTGATGGGGATTAAGGAGGGCACTTGTGATAAGCTCCAGGTGTTGTATTGAATCACTATATTGTACACTGGAAACTAATAGTATGCTAACTAACTGGAATTTAAATAAAAATTTAATAAGGTAAAATATTACAGTAATTTTGAAAAGACACAGTCATAATGTCTTTCTCACTTAATTGTCCAGAGACTCAATAATAAAAGAAAGCGTATAGAAAATATTATTAACTCCATTAACAAACTTGAATAGCCAACAGAAGGAGAGCACATATTCCCCTCAGATACTCCTTTGACTCAAAGATCGATTATGGACCAGGCCACAAGAAAACCTGTACACGTTACAAGTTAGGTGTCATACGTGGTCCAGGTTCTTCAAATAAGATCCAGCAATACTAGGTGTCAGCGATAAGGACAGCCCTACCCCCACTTAACAATTTGGGAATTAAAAAGAATTTTTTTAAGTGTTAATTTATTTTTGAGAGAGAGGGAGAGAAACAGAGACAGAGGTAATCAACCAGGCCGGAGGGGAGGGGTAGTGGGAGTTTAATAAAATGGTAAAAAACAAAAGCAAACCAAAAAAACCCACACACCTATGGTCAAGTGTTCCTGACAGCATCAGCCTCACCCCTGGCTCTCCTTCTGCGTGACAATTCAAGTCTATACTGTGTATGTCACTACACTTATTGGAATTTCTTATTCTGGATATAATGCTAAAACCTATATAATCACTTCTATGTGTGATAAGTATCAGAAGCAGTCAGTTAAAAGAGATAAAGCTTCAGCTGGGTTGTTTCATTTTTCAGCTATGAATCAACAAAATTGAGTATTTTTTTTCTCTGTGACAGCATTAACTGCATACATGGTATTATGGGAAAAAATACCTCTCACAGTTGCATCACAATCTGTAAAAATAGGAAAGTATAATTGACAAAACATGTATAGGGGACAAACTAAAACGTTACTGAAGGGTAGGAAGAGATGTTAATAAAATGAGATATGTTCCACTTCTGGCTAGCAACTCAGTATTATAAAGCAAGTTTTCTCCAAATTCATTTAACACTTATATGCGATTCCAGTAAAATCCCAATAGAATTTCTTTTGAAAGCTTGGCAAGTTGCTTCTAAAGTTCATTTAAAAGAATAAGCAAAAATGGCCCAGAAATATACTTAAAAAGAAACAATTGTGGGGGATTTGCCCTACTAGATTTTACAGTATGTTAAAGAGAACCTAAAAATAGGTCTATGTGTACATGAGAATTTAGTTTGAAGATAAAGCTTTCAGATCAGCAGGAGAGGATGAGCTATTTCATAGCTATAGCTGACCCTTGAGCAATATGGGAGTTAGGAGTGCCAACCCCCACGCAGTAAAAAGTCTACATATAACTTTAAAAACATTGTTTTTAATGTTTTATTCATTTCTGAAAGAGAGAGAGAGGCAGTGTGAGCAGGGGAGGGTGAGAGAGAGAGGGAGATTCAGAATCTGAAACAGGCTCCGGGCTCCAAGCTAGTGGTCAGCACAGAGCCCGACGTGGGGCTCGAACCCACAAACCGTGAGATCATGACCTGAGCCGAAGTCGGACGCTTAACCAGCTGAGTCACCCAGACGCTCCTACAGAGAACTCTTGATTCCCCCTAAAATGTAGGGAAGACCATGAGAGATCAGGTTTTACTCTGATATGCACTTTGCCAGAGAGATGAACTGCTCTGAGGAGATTAGTGTCACACATGTCTTATGTGAGTTTTTCAAATTGTTGCAAATCTCCAAAGAATTATACAGGGTATTTATTTTTTTAAAAAAACCGGTGTGTAAGGGAATCCATGCAGTTCATACCCATGTTTTTCAAGGCTCAACCGTAGTGTTAATGTCAACTGGCAGTCTCTTTGGGAAAATATATATTTAGATCCCTAGTTCATGCCACACACTACATTTCGAATCTATAAAATTCTAGAAGGAAATATTAAGCAATATATTTTTTATAGTTGTGGGGAATGTCTTTAGAAGCATGACAAGGAGCCCTAGAGTCTTAAAATGTTTAACAAATTCAGTTTTGTGAAATTATGGCAAAAGGAACTATAAATAAAATTAAAGTATATGAAACATCTGTCATAGGTGCAGTGTTGTATTCAGAATTTATAGAGAGCTCCCACAAATCAGTAAGGAAAGACAGTGGAGCAGAAAAGTGTGGGAAGGATATGAAGAATCACGTAAATACAGATGACTAATAAACATCAAAATACCTTCATTCACGATCAAGGAAGATGACTATTGGATTCAGTTTTCATCTATCAATTGTCAAAAATTAAAATGACCTATTGTGTCTCATGTTTGGGAAGCTGTGACAAAAACAGCCTTTCCCTACACTGTTACTGGAAGTTTATGTCTACGTAGCCTGTTTAGGAGGGTCGTATCTATCCAGACTTAAAATATGGCTACTTTTGGGGTGCCTGGGTGGCTCGGTCGGTTGGGCAGCCGACTTCAGCTCGGGTCATGATCTCACTACTCGTGGGTTCAAGCCCCATGTCAGGGTCTGTGCTGACAGCTCAGAGCCTGGAGCCTGCTTCAGATTCTGTGTCTCTGCCTCTCTCTCTGAGCATCCCCCTACCCCTACTTGTACTCTGTGTCTCAAAAAGAAATATTTTTTTAAAAAGCATAGCCACTTTTGACCTAGCAAGTCTATCTACTGCTATGCTGCAGAAATTCATCAGAGCAGTATTTATGTAGAGGAAACTTGGGGGCAGCCTAAATGCCCCTCAGTAAGACAACAGGTTAAAAAAATTTTTGGAGTATTCTTTATATGTAATACCGTGCAGCCGTTAAAATCAAGCCAGTTTTGTTTAATTTGACATAGGTAGATGCCATATGTCAGCCTAATGGTTAAGAGCCCAGGTCTGGAATGGACTTGATATCTATAAGGCTGAGTGATTTTGAGCGGTTACTTAAGTTCTCTAGCATTAGTTGGCCTGTCTATAAAAATGGGGCTCTTTATAGCACTCTCTTCCTAAGGGTTTTGTGGGAAGTAAATGGGGTGGATATTCCACCCATCATGCTGGGCAACTAGTAGGCACTCATTGAGAAGTGGATATAAAACATAGCACAAGCAGCCGCGTATTTGCTGGTCTGTTGAAAAAGTTGGAGAAGGATACTTGTTACAGTGCTGGGAAGTAATTAACCCGGCCGGAGGGGAGGGGTAGTGGGAGTTTAATAAAATGGTAAAAAGCAAAAGCAAACCAAAAAAACCCCACACACCTATGGTTAAGTGTTCCTGACAGCGTCAGCCTCACCCCTGGCTCTCCTGCTTAACAATTCGAGTCTATACTGTATATGTCTTTACACTTACTGGTATTTCTTATTCTGGATATAATCACTTCCTGTGCCCTTGAGTTTGGAATAATCCAACAGACAGGAGGAGGAGTAGAGAAACAGTTAAATCCCAGTTCAGCAGAGCTTTTCTCCAAGTGCCCCTTGTTCCTTTCCTGGCGGCTCCCCTTCATCTGTTATTCAGTATGGGTTGACTTGCTGAGGAAGAAAGGAAGTAGCCCAGCTGGCGTCAGAAGAAAACGTTTTGGATTCTAGGGAAAAGGCTCTGAGGCGCTTAGCCATTCAGAGACATTTCTGTAGACACACTCCCACCTCCCCCATCCCCACCCCACCTTCTTTGAAGAAGCAAAGCCAGTTTCTTTTATGCCTCCCGAATTTTCACCTTCCTCCTTCTCCCAGCCTTTCTCCTTCCTTCCTTCCTTCCCATCCCTTGGGAAAGACACTGGTCTCATCTCCTTCTCAGCTTAAGAGGCTGGTGACCCCTAGCGTCAAAATTCCATCTCTTTTAGACAAATGAGCTCTTTCCCCCTTGCTTTTCCCCGTTGTCGGAAGCATTAAAGGAAAAGCTGAGACTAAATTCCCCGAGAATCCCGAAATGGGTTTTAGATAAGCTTGGGTCAGTCCTTTGCTCAAGTGTGATTGTAATGTCTCTCAGTATGTATCTACCCCCCCCCACCTCGCCCCAACAATTAGACGGTAGGTAGAGACCTAGGAATTCTATGATGATTATAACCTTTTTCATTGTACTGCCACGCTGTTAGTATCACCAGTAAATGACATCGTTTTTTATTACTGTAGGTGCCTCCAGCCATAGATTCAGAAAGGTCAATTTTAATTAAAAACCAAAGAAAAATACATTTTGTGGGTTTTTTTTTTTTTTTTACCTTAGAAGAATAGGTTATTAGCTTCCTTTATAACTACTGCTGTCTGGCAGAACTTTCAGAGAACAAGAACAGACTGTTAAAATTCTTCAGCTGATCACCTTCTCAGCTACGACGGTACCGACACTTTGGAGGAAAGGGGCCCTCATGCCCCGTGCCCGGTCCTTGCTGGAGGGGTCCCATGCATAAGACCTACATCATCCCAAAAAAGTGCCCTTCAATCGTTAGAGCAGAAAAAATTGTAAGACAATCAGGTTGTGCACATCCCATTTTGCAGATGACTCTGAGGACTGCGGGGTTTGCTTGTCTCTGTCCAAGGTCTCTCGCAGGCTGGGAATAAAGAAAAGGAGGTGGAGAGGGGTGTCAGAGGGGAGGAAGGAAGGAAAGATGGACGGACATTCTCACAGGCTAAGAAGGTTCACTTATTTGGGTCTTGAGTGTGATTAGAGTTACAGAGATGTAATTATTTTAAATGAAGTAAAATTCACATAACATAAAATTCACCACTGTAACTACTTTAAAGTGTACAATTCAGAGTAACGGGTATGAAGGGGAGCACTTGTGATGGGCACCGGGTGTTCTGTGTAAGTGATGGATCACGGAGTTCTATCCCTGAAATATTGTACTGTATGTTAACTAAAATTTAAATTTTAAAAAAACCTTTTAAATTTAAGAAAACAATAAGGTGTACAATTCAGTGGTGTTTAGTGCCTTCATAATGTTGCACAGCTATCAGGACTTTCTAACTCTGGAATGTTTCCTCACTCCAGAAGGAGACCCCACCCCATTAAGCAGTCAAGCCCTGTTCTTTCCTCTTCCAACCTTTGGAAACCCCCAGTGTGCTTTCCGTCTCCATCGGTCTGCTTATTCTAGATATTTCATATATGTGGAATCATACACTCTGGCCTTTTGTGACTGGTTTCTTTTACGTACAATATGTTCAAGGTTCATTCATGTGTAGCATGCATCAGTACTGCATTCCCTTTTATGAACGAATAGTATTCTGTGGGGTGAATATACCACATGTTTGTTTATTGATCAGTTCATGAACCTCTACATTGTTTCCACTTTTTGGCTGTTACGGATACTGCCACTCCGAACATTGGTGTACAAGTATTTGCTTACATACTTGATTTCGGTTCTCTTGGGTATATACCCAGCAGTGGAATTGCCAGCCACGTGGTAATTCTGTTCTTCTTGAGAACTCGCCAGGTTGATTTTTGCAGTGGCTGTGTAATATTTTTAAAGCGGTGTTTAACTGACAGTGTGTCTTAAAACAAACACTGGGTTACGGGCCAGGCTGTGAGAACACGAAGACGAATAAAAAGCCATCCCCATCCACAGGTGAATATGCGCACGGAAATGTCGTTGGGCTGGACCTGGTGAAGGGGGTCGGTCTGGGACTTAGGAGAGAGCCGTTCAAGCTCTGGCTTGAGGAGGAAGTGTTAGTCACGTGGGAAGAGAGGGGCTCACGGCACTCGAGCTTCTTGCATGGGAAGAGCACACCTTCTGGGGTAAAGAGGGTAAATGTCTGCCATTAACAGGCAGCCATCTTTCATGGAAGGGTATTTGCTGGCCAGGTTGTCAGTTCCCCAATTTTACTCTTCATTGCTTTCATTACCGACTTAGCTCCCCGTCTTTGTGTGAACCCTCATTCAGTATTCCAGGATACTTCCCGTGGCACTCAGGGGCTTTGTAGCAGTTACACACCCATCTTAACGTTTCTGCAGGATAATAGAACCCCAGGACCTGTCAGATAGACAAACAGATACACTGAGTAGAAGAATATGGTACAGTCCACATGAACCATGCAGGAAAATGGTGTTAACAAAGGTGCTCCCTCCAAGCATAGGTAGAAGAGGCTGTCATTTGGGTTTTTTCTTTACATAAATTAGTGTGTTAGTCTATGTTTCCAGGCTTGGCATACTCTAAGACCCAAACCTCACCCCGATCCATTATGCAGATGCCGCCAGTGCTATTTCCCAAGTGCAAATTCGATCATGTCACACACCCCAGACTCAGAATTCGTGTGTCATCATTTCCGGCAGGGTAACGGTCTCATTCTAGCAGTACCTCAAGGGCCCTCCTCTGTGGCACTGTCAACTGCGTCTTCTCCAGCCTCATCCTGTCCTCTCCTCTCCCCCCTCCCCCTGCCGCCCAAGGGGGCCCCTCGTTCCCAGCCATCATACTCCATCTTGCCTCCTCACATCAGTCAATGCCTTCTTTGAAATGTTATCTCCATCTCCCCACCCTCTTAACCTGATGAACTCCTATGAATTCTTCAACACCCATCCTGTGTGCCTTCAACACATTCTTCCTCTCGGCTGTAATTGTTTACTTCTTTGCCCCCCGAGAAGATTGTCTCTTTCACACACCCAGGACTTTATTTTCACGAGGTGACCCCATCATCTCTGACTGGACTTCTCAACGTGTTTGAAGGCAGCACTTCATAAGATGGTCTAGATTTTTGAACCCAGATTGGAGAGGCCTTATCTCCTAGAGCATGAGAAGGGAGCCATTCCTTGAAAGTCCCATAGCTGTGAAAATTTCCCCTTAGCAGTTTCTCAGAGAACACAGTCATTAGTAGCTTTGGTCGGTATGAGAAATACCATTCCTGAGATGCTTATGGCGGGTTCTGAGGCACTCTCCCTTGCCAGACAGCTATGTTACAGGGTAATTCTCTCCTCTGAGGATTTGTTAATAAAGACTAAGGCGGCCTTTTCCTAATTGTTGGCAAGAACACTCAGAATAAAAACTTTTGGCCCTCATATGTATGATAGTCATAATCCTCTAAATTCAAATAATCTGAAGTATGTAGGTCTTACCCTCAGACTGATGATGCTTAGACACAAAAATGTCTTGGACAGTGTAGAGGCACAATGGAGTGCGATTTCCCTGGCTCTGGAGAGCGGAGGCTTGGGAAGTAGATGTGGTCATGGAATTCTGTGCTGCTGCATAATTTTCTACTTCCGTACGATGTCTGGTTTCATTTTTCCCACGTCTGCGTCACCTTTTTTTTTTTTTTCTTTTAATAGTTGATACCAAATCCATCTACATTCAAACTCGTAGAATCCCAAGTAAGGAAGTGTAACCATTTGGGACAGTCTGCCTTGGAAAGGAGGTGAATTCTCCTTCCTCCCACTGTCAGCCAGCATCAACTCTTACCCTTGCAAACACACACAGACGTGCTCGTAAACTGATATGACCAGCCAGACCCTAGTTCTTGGCGTGTGAAGCACGACTCAGTCTTATGCCTCTCGTTTCCATTACACAACTTCTGTTGCACACATTTTGACGTAAAACGTTGCCACATACACCCAGGTCACTTGTTGATTTGCATTCTGTGAAAGAATTTGTGTCTGTAAGAGCACACTATAGCTGTAAAATAGAAATAATCTTTGTGGTTTCTAATAGCACTCTTTGTCATTAAAAAAAAAGTTTTTAATTAAGTTTCTTTTTGAGAGAGAGAGAGAGAGCACGAGGCAGGGGAGGCGCAGAGAGAGAGAGAGAGAGACAGAGGATGTGAAGCAGTCTCTGAGCTGTTAGCACAGAGCCTGATGCAGAGCTTGAACTCACGAACTGGGAGATCTGTGACCTGAGCCGAAGTCTCACGCTTAGTCTGGACTAAGCCACCCAGGCGTCCCTGAAAGGACTTTCTTAATAGACATTTTTATGACTTACTATATTGAATTTGGGGCATATTAAATTAAATATTGCTTAATTAAAATGAGCATCTAAAACGACGCACAGAATGGGACACAGCTTGTCTGAGAACCACTGTCTTCTACACAATGTGGTCATACAAGGTGGTGTCCTTTCCAAATTCTCCCTTGATCATGTAATTGATATAATTTGTTTTATTAGAACCGTTCTTTTAAGTGGGCATTTAAAACTTTACACGTCCAAAATAGAACTCTTGATCCCCCCTCCCCTGCACAACTCTCTCTGTCACACAACACACTCGTAAGCTCACTGTCTCTCCCCGCCCCCACGACACACCCTTGTTCTTCCCTCAGGCTTCCCTCTCAGTAGGGGACACTCTCCCTGCCCTGTGGCTCAGCCACTGTGACCCTCCTGCTCCTCAAGTGTGCTCAGCTCAGTCTCGCCTTCCCACAGGGGCAGGAGGCATCTCCGTGTCTGAGGCGTTTACCCCTAGGTCCTTGTGTCGCCAGCTTCTGATTTTTAAGACTTGACATAAATAAGTGCTTCCTCCTCCGGGAGGGCTTCCCAAGTCACTCCTGACGATCATATCATCCTTTTACTTTAATATTGTTCTCGGCACTTTTACATGTTGTCTTGTTCATTCGTTGTTTGTCATTTTCCCACCTAGACTGTAAGCCGTACAAAAACAGGACCTTGTTTGTTCCACTCAGAACAGTACCTGCCTGGTGTGTACTTGACCCTCCATAGATACTTGAACGAAGGAGGGAGGGAGTGGGAGGGAGACTGGCATTAGATTTTTCTTAGGAGGAGTTGGAGGGGCCCAGGTAGTATATAAAATGGACGCCTTCCTAAAAGTCGAATTCATTTCTAATGAAATTAAGGTTTTCCTATCGTGTGTAAAGAACACCCTTTGATAATACTTGGGATTTGCATTATCTGGACTCTCAGCATTTTTTTAATGTGTTGGAGTCTTCAATTTGAGCACTTTCTGAAAGGCTAACTTTAATCACATCAGACCTGCCATTTCTACGGGGCTTAGAATAGATTCCAAAATGCCAGAGAACATTAAATGCAAAAAAGCTCCAGTTAATTAATGTTTCAGAATAAATTAATGTTTTCAGTCTGACTTTAACTGACAGGATTAGTGAATTTCAAAGTTAAAACTGCCACCTTTTCCTCATGTCTGTATTTTGTGCGGTATTTAGTCATTCTTGTTATTTACCTCCTTGGGGAAGAAAGGGAGGTACGTACTGAATGTATTTTAAGTTAAAATAAAAAACACATTTGTACTCATTATTCTTAGGAGAAGAGGTTTTAGCATTCTTCAGAACTCGCTTTAGTTACATGATAATTCCTGAATTTGCAAAGTTGGGAGCATATCCTAAGCATGTTTGTTGCTGCGATGCTCTGACAGCCCGAGATGAAGCTCGCATTGATGTACATGGTGTGTCCCAGGGGCTGGCTTGGCTTCTTACATATTTCTCAGTAAATTAATTACAGAATGTTGGTGTGTGCATTGGCCACGGAGAAGGAGGCCCATTCTCATCTTGTCTGATTTATTTCTTGTTTATCCTTGGCTCTTGGACCTTAGGAGAAAATTGGCAAAAACCTGGGGCATGTTTTTCTGATATTTTTTTCTGCTTCCTCATCTCTTCATTTCCTGAGCCTCTTTCTCCCTGCTCTCCCTGTTTGCAAGATTAATATGTCTATCTCATAAGAATATTCCGAGGTAATGAGATGATTGTGTGTGTGTGTGTGTGTGTGTGTGTGTGTCCCCGAGGTAGTGCCTGATCCCAAACTTTTTTAAAATATTGGAATGTTCTCGGATGATTTTGGAGGATTTCTACACTAAGGAGGGCTCGATGTAGCTCTAAGATCTCTTTAAACCTTAAAACTCGATGGTCTGACATTCCATGTACTGTACAATCATGAATCTTTTAAAATTGAATATATAGGGGCTCCTGGGTGGCTCAGTCAGTTAAGGGACCAACTTCGGCTCGGGTCAGGATCTCACAGTCTGTGAGTTTAAGCTCCACATCAGGCTCTGTGCTGCTAGCTCAGATCCTGAAGCCTTCTTCGGATTCTATGTCTCCCTCTCTCTCTACCCCTCTCCTGCTTGTTCTCTCTCTCTCTCTCTCAAAAATAAATAAACATTTGGGGGAAAAAACTGAATATATAGACTGCCTCCCAATTTACCACTGTGGATTAACTTGTTAAAACAAATATTTTACTATGGGAGTATAATCAATCAATGTGCTAAGCAGTAGGTTGTTTTTTTTTTTTTTAATTTTTAATGTTTTATTTATTTCTGAGAGAGAGACAGTGTGAGCAGGGGAGGGGCAGAGAGAGAGGGAGACACAGAATCCGAAGCAGGCTCCAGCCTCTGAGCTGCCAGCACAGAGCCCGACACAGGGCTGGAACCCACAAACCGTGAGATCATGACCTGAGCTGAAGTCGGACGCTTAACCGACTGAGCCACCCAGGCATGCCGCAGTAGGGTTTTAGAGATGAAAGAGATGTATATTCTTCCTTGTTTCACAAAAAGACTTGAGGCAGAGGTAAATGTTCATCATGAATATTTGCTCTTTGGGCATCATGCTTTACATGTACCAGGTACTGACAGTGAGACTGGATGCAAACTGCCCTTGTAAATGCTCAGCAGGTCTTTTGTTTTAATACATGAATATATAATACATGTTTTGTAATTTCTACTTTTTTAAATCAAATCCAGTGGCAGGACAGTTTCCGGGTAATCGAGAAATCTGTGTGGTTGAACTCCAGCTCTCATTTAATCAGGAATTTACTGGACTTAGGAGGTGTGCACATGTTTTCTTTTCTTTTCTTTTCTTTTCTTTTCTTTTCTTTTCTTTTCTTTTCTTTTCTTTTTAGAAGTTTAGTTGATATCTGCAACTAACGCTTGGGAACAAGAATTTCAAACAGAGTTTCACAAGAAATAACAATATTATAGAAAGCAGATGTTACACAGTTTTGTTTTAAAAAAAAGAGAGAGAGATTATCTACACTATTTATAAATGTTTGAAAGAAAATAACAAATTCAATGGTACAGTTTTTATCTTTTCCTTCCTTTATCTAGTCCAGTTATGCAAATAAAATTATATGAATCATTTGCTTAACAAGTTCAAATCTGCATAGGTTCCGATTGTTGGAACCATAAATCCCTGAAAAATGAGTGTTTATCTAGGAGTTGTGTTAATTAATACAAGCACATTAAGAAGTTAGTTTTCTGTTAGGCGTCGTGGAGCCAGCATTCTTCCTTAAACCAGGCCCATTGATCTGGTTTTAAAAGGACAGCTGCAAAGCTCATTGGCTGAGCCTATTTTGGGCCAACGAAATGAAACATGGACACTAACAATATTAGAGTAAGCCCGTTGAAAAAAAATCCACAACACATAAACTTGGCGACTGGGAATGATTATGGCCTTGAGTGATCTATGTGGACGGTCTCGCTGCATGGAAAATTCTCATTCTCCCCACCCTGTGTGTGATGTTGACCTGGTGGATCATTCTAGTTGGGTTTCTCCCCCACTTCTTTGTTTAGTTTGATTTGTAAGAATTAGCTGAGTTTCAGGGTTTTTTCCACTGGAAGAAAAGAGTCTTTTTGTCCCCTCATTTAGAGTTGTGACATTGTGACGTGGGAAGTTAAAATTCCCAAATCTCTGTCTGTTCCTAACCAAGCACCGTCAGTGCGCATGCAACCTGAGGAGAGAAGAAGAAGAAACGAGCAAGAGTTCTGGGGAGGGCTATAGTTAGCAGACATTGGTGATGATTTCATTCTCCACAAATGGAGTGAACTAGCTGGCAAAAGTTCCATGTCGCTGGCGGTGTTCCTGGAGATTTGAGAGTTCATTTATAAGGCTTGAATTAAGGTAACCTCTCCATCCCACCTCACTCTCCACACTCCATGAGCCTCTGCATAAGAATTTAGAAAGAGAGTTCCTTTTGACCAGGTGTGGTGACCTGGGCCCCTTTCTTTAATGAAATGAAGATAAAAGGAATAGACACAGACAAATAAAAATGGAAAATTCCTTCCCTTTCTTTCAGATGAAGAAACTGAGGCTCTGGGAAGTTGAAGTGACCTATCTGAAGCCACACAACTAGTTACTGAATTCGGGAATGAGACTCTGACCTCCTCCTCCACTTTCATCTCAGAGCCTCCCCCTCTCTTTTCCTGAATCATTTTCAGAACAGTTTCTACGAACCATAAAACTCCGCCGAGGCCCAAATGTGTTGAAGCCCTCGCAGTGCCGCCCACATCAATCACTGAAGAACTGCTTGAGAATTACACTGAAATTGGCTTCATTAGTCTGGACAGATTCTTTCTCGCTAAGCAGATCCTTTAGATAGTTTCTTGAAATTCCTCAGTTTTGGATCTTATTGTAGAATTCACTTGCAAGAAAGCATGATATTTGTTGCGTCTGAGCACATCTAGTCTGGCTACTTTGTCTTACAGTCGTAATTGTGTTTTAGCCAGAGGTAGACAGAAGGTAAGCAAGGTCTGCGTGTACCCAAAGGAAACCCTCAGCAGGTTGATTTTCTCCGCGTGCCCTACCGAGGACTTGCTCAGCTGTGTGCTCTTGTCACCCGCAGGTCTAGAATCTTCCTAAAGTCACTTGGCCACCGAACTGTGCCCATAGGAGGGTGGAAAGAAGCTATTTGTGTCTGCTGGCTCCTGCTATACCTGAGGAGGTACATCTGTTCTTTAGGAGCAGATGATCTGTTACAGGAGTTGCTAGGATGTTTTCCGTCTTCCATACAGCTATGGATATTCTTTCCAGATGCTTCTCTCTATTCCTGACTGTACCGCCCTACCGCCTCCAGGAACACAGCCTCACCCCCAACACGCCACTCCCCAGAGTGTCAGAACAGAGTTCAATTCTCTAGGTGCCTGATAAAGGAGGGCAGGAGCCACCGGCCTGCATTGTGAAGGCGCTTTTCCTCCCCCTGTCGGGCAGGCCCTAGAATAACATGTCTACCATGAAAGCCAGAACTTCCTGTGACTAATATTCTTGAATAATATAAATGTCCCTGATAAACACCATGAGCCCATAAGAAGACGTTTCGCTTCAGAAGGGTAGATATGTTTCAGTTTGTTACCATGTCAGTGGCCTATTCATAAATATTTATCAAGCAGACTCCAATCTGGAGTTCATTCCGGGCTGTACTGTTCTCTCGGTGGACCTTAGTGCATAAAAGAATCGTAGTTATTGGCAGAGAGCGACATGCTAAAACCACTGGTTGAGGACTTTTTTTTAACTTTTATTTTCCCCCATCGACAAAGAAATGGTTGTAATTCTCTGAGTAAAGTTGCAAAGGTCCTTAGTGATCATCTCACATACATGTACTTATAAGGAGGCGAGAGGGATTCAGTTTGACTCTGTATGTTACATGGTTAGATGGAAAGATAATCTTTTTGCAGAATTGTGATAAATACACATCCACGTGGTTAAAGACGTTTGGCGTGACAATCAGATTTAATTTTCCCTTTTTTCTTTATTTTTATGTGTTTACTCTTGCACATGCCTGTGGTCTGTTCTTAGAGTTTCCGTTGCTATTACTTTAGATATTGGTATCGAGAATTACTCAGGACAACACTTGAGTGCTTTGGTGGTGGGTGAAACCCAGAAGGAAAATGTAGCATCAGATTATATATTTTTTTGACTTACATGTTGTCATTCTCTGTACTCGCTAAGGAGCACAGGCTAACAATTTCTAAGCAGCAGGTCATAACTTCTCTCTCTACTTTATCTTCCAGTTTATGCCTCCTGTTCCCTCCTTCCCAAAGATAAAAACAAGAAACAAAATCAACAATTAGGAAGAGGAACTCTAGGCCTCACTTGAGTGGCTCATTTGCTTTTAAGAGTTTAATTTCTCAGGAAACGTTTTCTTAAAAAGTTAGTTTTGATGATGCCCTTTATAATCTCTTAAATTTCTTGGTTTTTTTTCCTGATTTTTTACTTTACTTGAGAGTAATACCACCCTGATCTTTTCCAACTGCTTGACAGCTTAATTGGGTCTACGTGTCTATAATATTGCAATTTGAGGACAGTAACTGGTTAGCCCTCAGGTTCTCTGCTTCTTGTTGCAAGTTCCCCTGTCTTACCCGCTGTGATCATATTTCATTAATATGACCCAGGCTAGTACCAAAAAAAAAAAATCATACTTTCTTTGTAGAAAGTCATGGCATGTTTACCTTTTATTTAATAACAAATTCCTTTCTGAGTGAGTAGGGGAAGGGTGATTTCTCTTTTGGTATTTCCTACGGTTCCTTGTTTCTGTTAAGGGGGCTGTGGCATCATTTGTGTATTGTTCCAGACAGATCATGGCATTTGAATTCAGAAGACCTGGATCCAGATTCCAACTTGACCACACACCTGGGTGTGGAGCATTGGCCAATGACTTTCAAGATTCGGCCTCCATTCTTTTCATCTGTGAATGAAAGGAAAGGCGAGTTTGCCTCTGTTGTAAATCCTTTTTGGAATGGGGCAGGGTTAGGTATAATGAGAATATCTTCCTTACAAGGTTGTCATGAATATCACATGCTACGTGACATAAATCATAAATTACTGTATATATGTCACCTATCTTCTTTCACATTCAGTTTTTCAGTGGTAACTGACCACCTTTAAAGACTGCCTGCTCATATTCACAATGATAAGCAGTGGGATATACTTATTTGGTCACAAAAGAAACCGAAAGTATTTCTTTGTGCTTCAAAACGTTCTTCCCCCTGCTGTTTGTTTTAAAGGCAATAGGACCCTTGTGTGCAAAGGCCTTGGCTAAAGGGAGGAAAATCTCCCCTTAACTCAGAGAACTCATCAACATTGCCCTGGGGTTGGACTTGGTTTTAGACGCTTTTTAGTAAAAACAGAATTATAGTTTCTCAGTTCATTGAATCAGTCACTTAAAAAAAAGATCTATATCAACTTCATCTACGTGTGTGGTTTGTGTTTTGCCTCGAAGTCGTAGAGCTCAGACTAATTTGAAATTTATATTGTTGTGTTTTATTTCAGATGGTCAAGTGAAAGAGAATCCTTTTATAGATTGGTGTTCTTGGTATTCTTATACATCAGGACTAGCTGATTTTAAAAAGAATTCAAAGTCCCTGTAGAGTATTGTAATTATACATTCAGAAATCAGGGCTGTTTCAACATCAGGAAGAAAAGAGGTAAATTCTTGCAGTTTGGCATTTGAAAGAATTCCATCAAGCCCTGGGGACAGCATTAACCATGTAGCTGGTGTATCCTTGACTTTGTCACTAGGTTGGAGGGAGTGCTCTGTGGTCACATTGTAGTAATTCCCCTAATCTCAGGGCTCCAAGCCCTCGCTGCTCATTAGTAGAATGTCCTCTCTTTTTGAGGGCTTCTGCTCGCCCAGATAACCTGGTGTCCCCCAGATAACGTTGCAGCCCCGGGGTCTCTAAGGCCAAGCCAGTTCTGGGTCCCCTAGTGTCTTATAAATAATCAGAACCACCGGCTGCCGTCACCAGCCCTCTTTCCTCTGTCCCCTGCCACTTTACCAGTCTCAGGTTTATATTCCATACCACCCAGCAGGCTCCACATCTAGAGTCTGCAACTCCTGGGAAATGTGTTCACCTCTGTGAACTTCTCATCCCATAATAGAAGTGCAGTCAACGCCTGAGCAGCCTCCTGGTTTTCACTTCTAGTCACCGTTTTATCAAGTAAGCACCAAGTACTTTCCTATGTTGTGGGGGTAAAAATGGAAAAGGTGAGCTAAAGGCTTATCATCTAGTGTGCTTCCGTGACTAATATAACCCACACATAGGTAGGTCCCGGGCTACATGCAGTGTGAAAGGTGTTAACAGTAACGTTTTCAGAAAATAAAGATGGAGGGGCACACGGGTGGCTCCGTTGGTTGAGTGTCAGTTGATTGACTTCCGCTCAAGTCATGATTTCATGGTCTGTGAGTTCAAGCCCCGTATCAGGCTCTGTGCCAACAGCTCGGAGCCTGGAGTCAGCTTCGGATTCTGTGTCTCCCTCTCTCTCTCTGCCCTCCCCCACTCATGCTCTGTCTGTCTCAAAAATAAATAAACATTAGAAAAGTTAAAAAAAAAAAAAAAGATGGAAATGTCCTCAGAAGTGCTGAGCACACACCTGTATCTTAGATGCTTAGCATCGTGGGTGGAGCTGACGAAAGGTGCCAGGCATGGCATGGGAGGCAAGGAGACGTGGTAAGAATGTGTGTTTGGGTTGCTATAGCCCAAGAATGCGCCCTTTGTGATCACGCTCCCTTCTTCCCTGCTAATGACACTCGCCAGGTTGTAGAGTCTCCCCATGATCAGAATCATCCAAACTCCGGTTTTAAAACTTCAGTCTCCTTGTGTTGGCTCTGAGATCTCGCCCACAATGCATGAAGCACAGAGGCAGTTCTGTTGCTTCAGGGATAGCTTTACCTCATATTCTAAACATACCAGACAGATTCTCGTTAAAGTGCTGGTCTGATTTCACTTATCACAAACACAGGAGGAAACCCGATCGGTGAATGAGGTAGCGGGCCAGGCTCTTCGCAAGCTGTTGTCCACCCTAACAAAATAAAATGTGCTGTTTACAAACACACGAAGGCCGAGAATGCTTTCAGCAGAGCACAGCTGGGCTTCCTTTCTTCTTTCTCTTTCATCAGTTCCCAAACTTAGAAGATGTATTTATTTTCTGTAGTCCTTACAAAGAATGCCCAATAACCCTTTTTAAAAATTTTTCAAGTGGCCTGTCTATGTATTCTGTTCTTGTCTAGTTCTTCTCAATGCTTGTTTTCTTTCTTTGGTTTCTATTCAAAACATGGAAACTCTTTATGGATCCTTACAGAGAAGTCACGGTGTCCATGTGCGGGTTGAAGAAGAGGGAAAGGAGAAGATGAATGTGTAAGCATGCGGTAGGAGGGGAGGGGGCGAGGGATCATGCTGTAAGTAGTGTATTTCACAGATTTTATTTTTACAAGTGCGGGATAAACTTATACACAGGCCGTACTCAGAGCGTACTTGGAGATATGTCGTAAAGATTAGAGAACCAGCCCCCAGTCTTCACTTATGGGTATGTGAGACACTCCCAAGTGCTCTTGGAGAAGCAGGGCCTCCCACGTGTAGGAAGAGCATCCGCATTCTCCTGTTGCAAGTTCCCCCATGATGCAAAGCCAAAACGCCTGCCTCTCCCCAGACGATCTTTATCAGAGAAAACAGGCCCAGTTTCAAAGCGAAAAAGTCATACATTCACACACATATGCATACAAATGGTGGACTCTCCAGTACAGCGTCTGTGATGAGGGTGAGGTCTCACTGGGTCATTCTTCGCCCTGCTTTCTGCTTCCCATCCTGAGAAGCTGTCAGGGGCTGAAGGGTGTGGTATTTGGAGGGGGGTGTCTTCCCACAAAATGCCTTCTTATTCTTCTGCCCATCATCCACTCACCATCCATCATCCCTCCCTGCGTGTTGTTGTTGTTTTTTTAAGTTTATTTATTTATTTTGAGAGAGAGAGAGAAAGAATCCCAAGTGTTCGATGCAGGGCTTGAACTCATGAACTGCAAGGTCATGACCTGAGCTGAAGTTGGGTGCTTAACTGACTGAGCCACCCAGGTACCCGCTCTGTGTCTGTGTTTACTTTCTGTGAACGTTTGCTGTGCATGTGGTCACACAGGCAGAAAATGCCATCGCAAAGCTCCTCCCCTCTTGCCCGTTTTGGCCTCTGAAGTCCCTTCTTCAGAAAGTGTGATTCCTTTTTCAGGATCTAATGAATGAAGCTGCCATCATTAGAGAAAGGATAGAAGGGAAGGTGGACCTGGGATTGGTGTCTTTATAGCTCTCAAAGGCTCCACCTTACCCATTGGAGGAATTGAGGAGATATTTATGGACCTGGTAGATGTAAATACACTTTACATATAGCAACCCAGCTCTGCCAGAAAGAGAGGTATGCTGGGTAATTAAAGAGGTGCCAGTGAACTCTGGTCACTTTTCATGATAACTTGCCCTTCTTCGTATGACACGTAACATGAAAATGAAAACAAGTAATATATTCATCTGGATATATCATAAGAAGGTTCGTATCCTCATCATGGAAACAGTTTAGGTCAGACTTGACAATCGTCTTCATAAATGTTTATGAAATTTACTATTGGTCAGGACCAAAATAGAAATGAAAACTTTTACTCTCTTCTCCTCCTAAACCAAAAGAGAGGGAGACAGTATTTAAAGGTTAAGTTTTAAAAACCAACACAAAAATATGAGAAAACTATTTGAAAGTCAAGATGGTGACTGACGACCTGTACTTCACATTGTAAATAGCAGAAAGGTCCATTGTAACTCATGCACTTTTTTTAGCGCTGGAAGTCTCAAACTGACAAATAGATAATGTGAAACTTACAAGACCTTCCTCCCTTCCTTCCAAAAAGGATGAAAGCCAATACTTGGAAGTATGGACAGCACTGACTTAGGCAGCGTTCTCTGTAACAAGTCTACTGACCTTGGAGATCTACCTGCACAAGACATCATTGCTTTTCTGCGGAAGGCACCGCTATATCTTGGGTGGTGTCGTTAAGCTCCATAACTGCGAGAGCCAGACTGAAATTTTCCAAGTCTCTCCTTTTGGCAGTAAACTCGCTGCAGAAACATCTTCAGCGTACAAGACATTTTAAAACTGTTTATCTCTCACTCCTGTCCACATTGATTTGTTTGTACTCCGTGCCTGCCTTCCACAAGCCTGTAAAATTTCGGCTGCACGACAGTCAGGGCTGAGGCTGCATTCTATATATGTATATTTAAACTGAACACTCCTCTTCATTTCTTTTAAAAACATTCTCTACCTTGTGCCAACCATGCAGAGGGCTCTCATTCCTTCTTGGTTTGCTCAGATTTAAATCTAGGGATGCAAAACCCACAGTGTCCCTTGTCCGTGATCTCTGAATCTCATGCTTTTACATCCTGTCGTAATGTAGTCAGGCTCCATTATTGTCTTGCTGTTTGTTAGATCTTGAAAGTAAAAGTGCTTTAAACTGGATATAACCTGAGGTCGGCGCTCCCACCAACGACGGCCCTGTCCCACTGCCTTTATCGGACTTTCAAGGAATATGTGCTTTACTTAGACTCAGTCTTCCAACTGACCTTGTGATCTTCTCTCCACTTAGAAATGAACTCCAGTCAGTACTTAGGTAAACATATACTTCTCCGCCTTGCCAGCAAATGTGGTTCTGATTACTTCAAATGAAAATAACAAAAGTGACATCACTTTTTTTTTTTGCTTTTGTACAATTAACTTGTAAAAGGTTAGAAAAGATCTGAACACAAGTTGAAAAATAATTATGTCTCGTTGCCTCAGATTTTTAAAAAAATGGTTCTCATTTCATATAGTACCTTATTTCCATGGCATTTCGTAGATTTCCCCACTGTAGTCTTCCACTCTCTGCTTAGGTATTTCCATGGTCTGCAGCCTTTTTTATCCTCCAGGCGCCTGCTTAGGGTACAGAAAGTCAGCATCTGCCTTTAACTTCCGAGATGAGCCCAGTATGCTCTGTTGCGTATATGTGATAGGTGATTATTTGAGAGGATTTTTAGAGGACTTTCCTTTTCATCTGTTAGCAATTCCTAACAACAAAAAGAAGTGTCCTGTATCAGATACTCACTCTCGATCGCACTGCCTCATCATCACCCACTTGCCTTCATTCTTAGAATATTTCATAAGTTTCTGCCAAAGTTTTCTGAATAAGACATTGCCATACTATTTAACAGTCTAGCATAAAAATGAATGGCTGGTTTTATAGGAGGTAACTTTGACTTGGCAGGACATCGCAAGAGATAGTCCTAGGCTGGGAACAGTTTTCCTCACGGGGGCCATCCTCTGAAAGGATTCAGCAAAGTCCCTTGAATTACTCCAACCCCTACCAGTGAAAGAATGAAAGGAGAGCATTTCAGGAACATGGATATTAACAAAAGATGTTTGCATCATGCTTTGAGTTAGATATATTGTTTTAAATCCTTCCCCAAATAATTTTTTATCTTACTATGTAGAAATAAAGGGGCACCTGGGTGGCTCAGTTGGTTAAGCTCAGGTCATGGTCTCACGGTTCTTGAGTTCAAACCCCACATCAGGCTCTGTGCTCACAGCTCAGAGCCTGGAGCCTGCTTCAGATTCTGTCTCTCCCTCTCTCTCTGCCCCTCCTCTGCTCATGCTCACTTGCTCATGTGCTCTCTCTCTCAAAAATAAAATAAACATTAAAAAAAATTTTTTTAGTAAACCAACTTGACAATAAACTATTTAAAAAAAATTTTTTTTTTAAATAAACAAGCGTGATGGGCACCAGGCAGGCTCAGTTGAAAAGGCACGTGATTCTTTATCTTAGGGTTGCAAGTCTGAGCCCCTTGTTGGATGTAGAGGTTATTTAATAAATAAGCTTTAAATTTTTTTTTAAAAACACCTGAGCAACTCATGGGTTTTTATGTGCCCAGAAAGCTATCGAAAGTGAAAATTCTTGCTTTAAGTTAAAATTTTCCATTTTATTTTCAAGAAGTATAGTTCTCACTGTTTGTTATTCATCTCTTCCCAACTAGAATGGAAGGTCCATGATGGCTTGGATTCTTTGTATTTTTAGTTCACTTCTGCATCCCTGTCACCCTAAATGATGGCTGGCATTTAATAGACACACTACATATTTGTCGTATGAATGAGTGAGTGATTGCCTAGCATTATTCACCAGCACTTGATAGAGTTGTTAAGGCAAAGGAGGTTTTCCAAATGAGATGGCAAATTCTGTCATTATGTGTGATAATTATCTGCACTGATATTATTACACTAATACCAACTACTATAGGAACCTTAAGAATACAGCCATAATGTGGTTTGTACCATTTTGGAAAGTAGCAATAACATGGTTAACGTAAGTCCACAGATAATATTCAAGTGAACTCTTTGGTCCTCATATTTTTCAAAATCCTTCTGCTTAAACTATAATAGTTTTAAGGAACAATCATTTGAGCCTATGCTGGCCTTTTTTTTGGAGAAGGCAACAAGCAATAAAATACCCGAAGGTTAAGGAAAAAAAAGGGATGGGGGCACCTGGGTGGCTCAGAAGCATCTGACTTCAGGTCAGGTCATGTTCTCACAGTTTGTGGGTTCAAGCCCCACGTCAGGCTCTGTGCTGACAGCTCGGAGCCTAGAGCCTGCTTCAGATTCTGTGTTTCCCTTTCTCTCTGCCCTCCTCTGCTCATACTCTGTCTCTCTCTCTCTGAAAAATAAATAAACATTAAAAATTTTTTTAAAAAAGGGATGATGATGACTCAGGCAATTTAGATTTGGCCAAATAATGTTACTTTGCAGAGTGACCTCTGATATTAGGTTGTTGGTTCATATTGAACTTGGGCCTCTTTTGATGAAGGTCATTCCCAAGGCCTTTGCAGTTCCAGAGACCAAATTTTCAAATAAATTGGCAAATATAGAGAGTAAACAAAATTCCATTGTAATGTCTTTGCAATCAACTGGATTTTATAATGTAATATGCTCAGTTTAGAAATAGGCTCCCCCCCCCCCCCCCCCCCACTCAGAGATTAATTTGGAGGCTTTATTGTGCTTGTGCAGGCAAGGGCTGACACCCCTGTCTCACAGCTTCACACCCCATGCTGTAGGGAAAGAAAACACGCATTGGGGCTGAATCCCAGCCTCCTACCAATTACATGGCATTACCTTGGATGAGTCATTTGCATTGATGCCCCCTCGTTAAGTCCTTAGCTGTAAAAAGGAAATGCAGTATCTGCTTTGCAGAGTAGTTACGAGGATTAACGGAGATCGTGTAAGTACAGAGCCTGTTGTAGGGTAGGTCCTTGAAGACATCCTTGCTGCGCACCTTCCTCTTTACAGTGTAAGGTTTATGTTTGCCGCGGATTGAAGTCCTGAGGGAAAAGTGTTCTTCCCCACACCCTCCACCTCCATTACCATTTCTCTGTTCTTTTTTTTTCTTTGAGTTTATTTGTTTAAGCAATCTCTACACCTAACTTGGGGCTCAAACTCACAACCTTGAGATCAAGAGCTTTACGCTCTACCGACTGAGCCAGCCAGGCGTCCTGCAATTTCCCTGTTCTTCAGGAGCCCTGGCGTGGAGTCAGAGGCAGCGTCTCCTACACTTTTGCATTTCATGGGCCAGTAAAATTTTATCCAAAAAACTGTATCAACATACTCATGCTAACTTCTTTTGTGTCAGTAAAAGACTTTAAAAAACAGTACCACCTAGGGGCACCTGGGTGGCTCAGTTGATTAAGCAGCCAACTTCGGCTCTGGTCATGATCTCACAGTTTGTGAGTTCGAGCCTCGTGTCAGGCTCTGTGCTGACAGCTAGCTCAGAGCCTGAAGCCTGCTTCCGATTCTGTGTCTCCCTCTCTCTGACCCTGCCCCACTCACTGTGTCTCTCTCAAAAATAAACATTAAAAAAATTTTTTTAGGGGCGCCTGGGTGGCTTAGTTGGTTAGGCGTCCGACTTTCGCTTAGGTCATGATCTCGCGGTTCGTGGGTTCGGGCCCTGC
>NW_024080672.1:2519852-2642161 GCF_003009895.1 Hyaena hyaena | reverse complement strand
TCTCCCTCTCTCTCTGACCCTCCCCTGCTCACGCTGTCTCTCTCTCTCTCTCCTAGAAATAAATTAAATAAATAAATAAATAAATATTAAAAAAAAATAAATGGTACCACCTATTGTCAATATTGTTTCACAGAAGATAGGATATTTTTATAACCAAAACAGACCTGCAAGTAAAGAATTGTCCTTGACATGTTTTGTCTCTTATTAGAGATCAGAAACAGGGCGTTTAGGAACCGTTTTTCTTCTGGCATCCCACACAAAGAAAGAGAATTTTCTGCTTTACCATGGAAGCAACAGTACTCTCTAAGTGTGCCCTTTGTGGAGCAGCGACAGGGATGGGCTTGAGGATGGGGTGCGTAAGCCTGTCCATCCAGACTGTTTCTCCAGGGACAGGAGACAGTCCCCACCACACACACACACGCACACACACACACACGCACACACACACGCGCGCACACACACACACACACGCACGCACACACGCACGCACATGAGCCCACTCAGCTGTTACTACTTAGGGGCCAGAGTCTGTGCTGAGCCTGGGGCTTGGAGACTTTCACCAGCCCTAAATGCTCATAAATTAAAGAGTCTGTTTTTAAACATGGGTAATGGAAAAAGACACACTGGCAAATATGGGGGAAAGTGTGAAGCCCACTTGGGGCAGCAAATCAAATCCATTTCTAACCTGATGCAGTGGAAAACCGAGGTAAGGGATGGATAGTAAGCCTTGCGACTTCAGCCACTCTAGAGGCATCTCTTTCAAACCAGTCGGCATTCAGGAGTCATTTGTCCTCATTTCCAATGTTGGTCATTCGAAAAAGACTTTATTTGGTTCTGTTCCGTTGAGGGAACATTTAGTAAGTGACTACTAGGTATAGAGTTCTGTGTTAGGGGGAGGATATTTGGTGTTTCAGTGCTGGTGAGTCGCCTTGAGAATTATTCTTTTGACAAATATACAAATGATAAAGGCCATTTATGTTTGTTTATGCTTAAAAAAATAGCATTTGCATGGTGCTGGCAATCATTACACTAATGATATTGGCGCTGTTGATCCAGTTCCCTACATTAGATACAGTATTCGACATCCGTCTCGTGCATGTGTTGGAGACATTCCAGTCTCTTGAAGGGACCTGGGGCTCAAGGGGAGAAGGAGCTCATAGAGGCTCGAAATCATGACTTTTATTGGGCTGCATGTGCCACAGACTGTCAGTTTGGTGCCCGAAAGGTTAGAAGTTTTTGCATCGGTGCTACATTCCCCTTCTCTTGCTTTTGTATCCCTCTCTGGGCAACGATATTCTCTTGGCCTTAGTTTTAGAGGAAGTGAGAAAAACAGACTGCCCCCATCCACCCGGCTCTAAGGCTTCGGGCAGGTGGTTCAGGCTAGCTCTGGGCTTCGGAGAGGAATGCTTTTCGTACTTATTCCTCCCTTGGAGAGCTTTTCCTTAGCTTCATCTTTAGAAGTATCTTGTTGCTGTTGGCGACAGGATGAGGTTGTAAGCTTGGGATCAGACCCAACAAAGCCTCCTGACTGGCTGTCATCTAGACGGTAGAGGAGCTCCTCATGACCAGTGACAGTGACAGTAAGTTCTGTTTTGTCCTGGCCCGACCTGGTTTACACATTTGTCCTGGCGTGACTATTAACAGTGTCCCCTTTCACTCCGAGAGGTGTCCCTGTGGTTCGGACAATAAGTGATATCACTATACTTATGAGTCACTGACATATAACCACCCCATCTCACTTGTGGGAAGTTTGGTGCCAAAGCTCGGAATAGTAACCGTGTGCATTTGGCTCGAGTAACCCCCGCCCCACCCCACCTCTCATGAACCTGTAGCCACTGTGGAAGGCTGGTCTAGAATTTAGGGTTTCAGAAACTTGGCCAGAAAACTTTCCGTTTCACAGAAGTCCAACATCTGGTGGTGTGAGGGCCATCCAAGATGAAATACGCCACCAAACCAGAAATGATGGTCTCGGAGTTGAGGGTATGATTTCAAAGTAGAACCCTAAACCCCAGGTTGGGCTCTTGACCAATCTTCGCTGACAGACAGCGTCCTCCAGCTTTCCAGAGCTAGTATATTTTCAAATGACCTGTTTTTCTTTTTGAATAATTAAATGATATCATAGAAAGAGTCTGAGTGTGGACATGGACTCAGAATAGAACTTGAATATCATTATGTGGTTTTTTGTTTTTTTTTTTAATGTTTTATTTATTTCTGAGAGAGAGACAGCATGAGCAGGGGAGGGTCAGAGAGAGAGGGACACACAGAATCTGAAACAGGCTCTAGGCTCTGAGCTGGCTGTCAGCACAAAGCTCGATGCGGGGCTCGAACCCACGAACCGCGAGATCATGACCTGAGCCGAAGTCGGACACTCAACCGACTGAGCCACCCAGGTGCCCCTGTTTTGTTTTGTTTTTAATGTTTATTCATTTTTGAGTGAGAGAGAGAGAGAGAAAGACCTTCTTACTCACCTGTCTGCTCCCGGAGGGCAGGAACACTAGTCTGTCTGGTTCCCTTCACCATTCTCTCCAGCATCTAGCCCCGTGATGGACTTATTAGCAGACACCCCGAAATACGTGTGAGTATTTTCTGAATGAATGAGTGGTTGAAGATGGGCTGATCATTAAATTCTCTCCCCAGGGGTTAAGTTAGGTTGGTAAGTGGCTCCGAACTTGAAAATCATACGTGTAATAGGGTTGCATCTATCTAGCAAATGTTATTCTCGCTAATGTTGTGTATATGAGCTCTTGCATCGAATATTATTCAAATACCAGGAATCTGGAATTTCAGAATTCACTTCTAAACTCTTCAAGTAACTTCTTGATGTCCACTCAAAGCTCCAAGTTTTCCTCACACATAAAAACCTAATTTAAAAAGTGCTGTGGAATTATGCATTTTAAGACCTAGCTTTTGCAGGAGCTCAGCTCTGTCCATAATAGGCAAGGCATGGCAATGGGAATGATTTCAGCGAAACTATCATTCTGTATATTGGGAAAGGGAGAGGACACTACTGGAAGTCCTTAGCAATTTCAAATCATCTCTGAGATCGTAGTGCTTCATGGTCAGACTCAGGTCTTCCTTCATGAAACCCTCTCAAAACCATGCGAGGCCATGGTCATCTTGTCTCAGTTTGAGCCCCTTACAGACATTTTTGTTTCTACTACTCCTTTTGGCGATCATTATTGTAGACCATTGTTTATTTCTCCTGTGTGTTGTCATGTATCCTCAGCTAAAGCACAGGCTTTAGAAATAACATGGGCTTCATCTCACATGTCTTCTGATACCTCTTGGTGTTGAGATAGCTTTATGTACTAAATGGGTGCTCAGTAATTTTTTTATGAAGAGTGAAATATTAAACAAGGTCTTTAGGTTATAATATGTGGAAAGATAAAACTGACTCCATATTAAAGAAACAGCAGAGTGCACAAACGGAACTATGCTTGGATAGTTGATTATGGGTAACTTTTATTTTCTGTAATCTTCTACATTTCCCATTTTTTCTACAGTAGTGTCATCTTTTTATTATGTCTTTTTATTCTTTTTTAAAAGAAGGTACTCTTGGGGCGCCTGGGTGACTCAGTCAGTTAAGCGTCCGACTTCGGCTCAGGTCATGATCTCATGGTTCGTGGCTTCAAGCCCCGTCTTGGGCTCTGTGCTGACAGCTAGCTCAGAGGCTGGATCCTGCTTCAGATTCTGTGTCTCCCTCTCTCTCTGACCCTCCCCTGCTCATACTGTCTCTCTCTCTCTCTCTCGGAAATAAATAAAAACATTTAAAAATTTTTTTAAAATAAAATAAAAGAAGGTACTCTGGGGCCCTATTTATCATTAGAGCCTTGTGAGTAAAAGATCTGGGGGCTAGACAATCTTAATGGAACATCATTAACCCGTTTGTCAGGATGGTTGGGATGAGGTGCTGCTGACTTCGTTATTTTGGTGGAAATTTGCAAAGGTAGGTCTGGAAAAGCAGTTAAGAGCAGGGCTGCCGTGGTGTGTTTCTGGAGCTGTGCTTTCGAACCACGAAGTTACATAATGCAGAAAATTAGACGATAACCCAATTTTCTTAACAAACCCCTTACAAAATATGTGTGTGGAGATAGTGTGCAATTGTCTCTGATTTTCCTAATAAGCACATCCTCGCGTCTTTGGACCTGGATTTCATAGCAAGTAACAGTGAGCAGGTGTGGCTCTGATAGTGGTTGTCCTTCATTGAGCCTGTCTCATGTCTCTTCACTTCATTATCTCATTTAATCTTCGCAGCAACCAAAGGAGTCCAGTGCTATTCTTCACTCATATTTTATTGACGGGGAACCTGAGACCAAAAGAGCCTGATTCATTTGCCCAAAGTGACCTGGCATAGGGAGGCACCAGGCCAGATGCTCTTCGAGCATCTGCTGTGCACACGGCCCTCTGCTGCGTGCGTTGTGACATGTGCCCTCAAGTAGCCAAAATAGTAGCTGAAATAACCTCTGGGGAAGGAGGGTACAGAGATGAAAAAGCTGGGTGATGTAGACCCAGGCAACACCTGGGGAGCACAGAGGAAGCACGAACTTGTCAGGCACCTCAGCCTGGTGCTCAGCAACCTCCGTCCCCCCAGCCTGGCCCTGCCCCCCACTCCTGTCCTTGACCATCGTGCGCCCACCAGGCTCACACTCACTCCCGCTTTTGTGGCTATCTTGCTGCACCTGCGGCTCCCTCCACCTGCTAACCATGATCATTATCATCTGTGTGTCCTTAGTGGGTGCTGAGCCATCACCTTGCATATTATTTCGTTCACTCCTCAGAACTATCGAATGAAAGGAATTTGTGTCCCTCACTGCTTTTCAGATACAGAAACCAAGGTTTTGAGAGCTTGGGTCACATGCTCAGATGCATAGATAGGAAGTAAGGGGCCTATGAATAGGCCTGGTGTTTCTGAGTCCCCAGGCCCGTGACTTTAACCACTCTGCTGTAAACGCCTTTATGCCCATCTTTACGTGTCCCAAACTCTCATCCTAAAACACAGACACTGCACAGGAGCAGTGTATGTTTCCTCGTATCTCCCACACCAGAACTCTCCTGGCCCATGCTGGCCTTTCTCCACTTCTCCTTTTCTTTCTGCTACCGGGACCATCATCTTCCTCCTCTTGGGCCGTGGGGTTGTGCAAGATGGAGGAATTCTGGCATATATCCATGACCGGGTTGCTCCTTGGGTCTGGTGGCAAAGAGAAATTTAATTTTGAAATTCCAAAGAACCAGGTTCTTTCTCTGTTTCCTTCCTCCCTCTCTCAGATCTCAATGGGGAAGGGGGAGGGAGGGGGTTGGTATTTGAAAGCTCCAGCTGCCATTTTCCTTTCACTTTTAAAACAACCAGTAAGTTGTAGTAACTCTCCTACCCTGAACCTCAGGCGCCAGATAAGAAGCACTGCTCGGCCAAGAGTTGCACGTGCTTGCAAACAGTGACATTTATTAGAAATACCAGCACGTATACCATCCGAGCCCAAAGGCCAGTGTCTCCAGCATAAGTGTTCCTTGATACAGCAGCAGCTACCTTTCCTCACTTCTGTTTCCATGGTGTGAAAACAGTGAGCCTGTGGTTGAGAAAACGTTTGAAGTTTTCTAAATGCTGCAGAGTTGACAGATGGTAGTCATATTAATACGCAGGTCCGTTTTGCTTTGGGGCCACTTAAGTGTCATGATACTTGCAGCCACAAGATGTCAGTATGGTATCAGTGCTGAGCGGCAGAATAACCGCGGGGCTTCCCTCAGTTTATAAATCATAACAGGAAGACACAGTCAAGGTCCTGGGGTTGCCTCACCCCTTTCCTTCTGCTGCAGGATTAGCCCACATACTGCCTTTCCTGTTCATTTTCCCTGTGCAGTTTTCCATTGGCTCACACCTCATCAGGAGTTTTCTTAGCACCCTCTCTAAATTTAAATGCTTTTCCTAACTCCTACGTAGATCACAAATAAGCTCAGGAATCCCCCCATTCTGGCGTTCTCTGCACTTTAAAAAATTTCCAGAAGGATTTAGGTGAGAGCGTAGTTTTCTCTCTCGTCAGAGGGAGAGTTGTAAGTAGATCAGGATGCGGGGAGAAAACCATGTTCTATCTCGAGTGATAGGACTGTTGACGGTGGCTTTCTCTCTTCTTCCCTCCTTTTCTTTCTGTGAAAGCTTAACCTAGAGAGAAGAAAGTAGGAGCTGGTATAAACTAAGCAAAGCAAGCAAAAGATGGGAACCTGGTGCTCAGGGAAGAATACACGAGCTGAGGCCCTGGTGTGCTTCTTTATCCTTCCCAGAGAGGTAGTAGGTAGGTTATCCCCTATTTTCTGATGAAGAAAGATGGAATCCTCTTTCCCATAGTCCGTTACCTAGTAACTCGTAAACTAGTGACAGGGCCTGGATTTGGACCCAGGTCTGTTTGTCCCCAGAGCCTGTGCCCACCGAAAGGCCGATAACATTACTCTTGCTCAACCGTGTATGTCATTTCAAAAACGAGGAAGAGCCTGGAGAAACCGTGAATGCCCTGGACAGCAAATATCTGTTAAGCCCTGGCCACACACAGAAGAGACAATGTTGTGAAGAATACAAACACCCTATTAAATCTATTTGCTGCTCTCAAGAAGCAAAATAAGGTCAAGGAAGGAGACAGGAAGAGACGTGGATACACAGGTCGATAGAAAACAATCAGAAGGCAGTGACGTTTCCTTGTCATCGTGGAGGGCTGGCAAAATAGAGAGCAGAGCTCCAGTCCAGGGCGAGCACCAGCCCTCCTGTGTGCTCTTTATTGGATCAGCCTGAAATAAATCTGATCAATGGAAAGAGCGGTGCTCAGGTGGCCTCTACCCTGCCGTTCTGAGGTTCTGAAATGGAATAGGAGAAGGGGGGATAATCCGAGTCGGTAGAGGTTGCCACCCAAGCACGCCTTTGTAAACCAGACACGGTAAGATTAGGCTTAATCCTCTCTTTAGGTGGTCTGCTGCAGCGAGGACAGGTGAAGGCAAGAGAGGAGGCCCAGCGTGGTATGGCCAGACGGGCTCCAGTTTCCCAGTCCGTGGCTTAGATGTGCAGGAGAGCAGATCTGAAGCTTCTGGAAAGATCTGGGAGGGGAAATAGCAGAGTGCTTCTGGAATATAACTTTAGAAGCACTGTGTCAGGGTGAAGAGCTTGGCGAGGAAGCCACAGGGATGACTGAACATTTGAAAAATAAGACCTGAGAGGAGAGGTTAGAGAAACAGGGGTTATGTAACCTGGAGCTCCTCAGAGGTGACTTTGGCCGGCTCCTTCGAGAACAGGACTCCCAGTATCTCAGTCCAGAGAGCAGGGACTGACCCCGTTTGTCCGTATCAGGTGAGGACAGACTCGAGCTGAGCCATGCAAATCTTAGATTTGATCCGTGGAAAAGTTCTCCCTGTGTTGCAGCTGGGAAACGTGGACGACATCATGGAGAGAAGTTTGTAGAAGTTTCTTTTCTTCCTTTCTTAAAAAAACCCGGAATACAGTGGGGCCCTTTTTCTAATTATGTGGCTGGAGGACAGGCTTAACCTGAGACTATAGGATATTTTGTGTCTCCTACTATGAATGTTTGGTCTGAGGGGAATATGATTGGCCCAGAGAATATGAACTTTTGCATGATACTAAATCGTGGGGCACCTGGGTGGCTCAGTCGTTAAGCATCTGACTTCAGCTCAGGTCATGGTCTCACGGTTGATGAGTTTAAGCCCTGCTTCGGGTAAAACATGAGCCCTGGGTGAGCCCAGCTTCTCTCTCTCTGCTCCATGAGGAATCCTCTCTCTCTCCCTCTCCCTCTCTTTCTCTCTCTCTCTCCCTTGCTCACTTGTGCCCTTTCTCTCTCTTAAAAAAGAAAATACTGTTTTTAATAACGACTTCTGGAGAGGATGGCCGTATAAATTTTTTTGATCTGCAAACACTTTGGAGAATGAAACGGGATGCTATTAATAAAATGACATTGTCCCCGACAAACAGTAACATATGGTCACCCTGATTCTGAGGATATCTTGCTAGAGTAGTTTTCTAAACACATAAATCTCATGTTGTCCCTGCTTCTGTGGCTTCCCATGGCACTTACCTAAAACCCAGGCTGTCTTCGGTATGCCCCCAGGGCCTGGGTAAGCTGGCCCTCGCCCCTCTCCGGGCCCCGGCCCCGCACCCACTTGGGTTGTTGAGCACACTCAGCACATTCCCTCTTCCAGGCCTTTGCCCGTGTGGGGCCCTCCACCAGGAGCCTCGCTCCCCCGTCCCTGCCCTTTGCCCGGCTGGGTCCTCGTCATCCACCCCCTTTCTCCAGACAACCCTCCCGACCTCCTTCCTGCTGCCCTTCTCATCTTCCAGCCTGCGCCCTTCAAAGAAACGGTCACATGCTGAAATGCTTCCCTCTTTGCTGTCTTTGGCTGTCTTCCACCAAAACGTACCCGCCATGAGGGCAGGAATCATAGCTGGCCCCTTCACCGGGGACTCAATGTCCCACTTGGTGCTCAGGAGGGAGGAACGTGCAGCGCCAGTGACTCACCGCACGTGCCTCCACCGAGACCGATTCATCGCCTGACTTTCCTTTGCAGCCAGAAGTGCTAAGGTTCGAAAATAGGAATCATCTGCTTTCTAGAAATTCTTTCGTTCAACAGAATTGGCTGCACATTTAGAATACACAGCGCTGGGCTCACAGACGCCCGAAACTGCCCCTGGCCTTCTTCAACGTAGGGTGTCTGGCTGGAGAGGCAACGCAGAGTCGTTAACCAGGTTACGTAATGGTATATTCGGAATGCCAATGAAGAGATCAGGACTGTCCTTCCAGCCTCCCAACCTCCGTTCTAGCTGCTTCCTGACATAGTACACACGGTAGCATGTACTCTCTTCTTCCCTCGTTGATGCTTTCCCTTCCTAGAATGTGAGCTCCACATTGAACGGATTTTCTGGACCTGGTGCACAGTAGGTGTTCAATAAATATTTTGTAGTGAAAGAATGAATGGGATAAAAGAAAGCAGAGACCCTGGCTGCATTTAGGACTCTAGTGGGCCCTTGCGGGCTAGGTTGGGTTTGGCTCCGCTGTGGGGTGGGAGAGAAAACGGCTCAGAGTGGGATAGTGGCACAGGTAAGGAGAGAGAGGAAGCAGTAGGTACAAAATGCTGACTTGTGTGGGGTAGAGAAGAGACCAGTAAGGTTTCAGTTTTATTTATTGAACTCCCAAATGATGTTCCTTTCCCCCCTTTCCTCCATCCTCACTCATTTGGTCTGGGCGAGGCCCAAGGCAGAGGTGTCAGGGGAAGGCTGGCCGCCACACACATTCCTTGGTTTTGGCGCTAGAAGAGCCGAACGAAAATAGCCAGCCTCGGGAACATGTGGGCAGCCGGGAACGTCCGCGATCCCAGGGGTTAGAACGCAGTGTATGGGCTCTGCCCAGGCCTCTCGGCCCCCTTTCCCCTGCGTTCCCATCCTGGTGGATTCACCGCCTGTTTCTAACCCCTTCTGAGGTCGGAAAATGCGAGAACCAGTACGTTACTTGGTTTCTGCGACATCAGGAGTTCTGGACTGGCATGGAATTATTTCTCAGAGAGGCCCCCACGGCAAGGGGAGTGGGTTTTACCCCTGACCAAATGCAGGCTGCGGTGAAGCAAAAGAAGGTACACAGGGAGTACCCACGTGGCTTGGTCTAAAGGCACAGATGGCCTCTGCCATCACAGTGCTGTCAAATTCCACCACTCAGTCCACTCCTGTGGGCTCCGGGGCTTCCCCTGCCCTCACTAAACTGCCACTGCTGTTGGAGGAGTAGCATCCTAAGGCAGCCCTCAGCTAACAGAGCTCTAGCCCGGCGTCAGGTCCGGAAGAACATGAGGATGACAGCAGTTTGGAAGAACGGTGGTTAGTGGGAGAGGTCAGGCAGAGACCGGAGCGGGGGAACAACGTGGGACCAAGTTCACGTCCTCCACGGTTTTCCTCCAGGGATAGTCCTGAGGTGTGGGGCGGGCGGTGTCCCCTCCGTGGCGACAGAGCCAGTGGTCCACACGGAGCACAGACTGAAAGGATCCGGGACAGCTGTCTATGAGGGCCTGGGTTTCAGGCCTGCTTCCAACACAGCCGTTTGTCTGAACAAACAGTGGTCCTTTTCTGGGGGAGAAGGACGCGTGTGTACATATAATTTTTATGGTTGCCAAATGTAACATATTTGAAATTGTGGACTCTTTAAAACATAGTTTAAAGATACAGAAAATAACTCAGACACCCACCTGTGCATCTACCATCTTGTGAATGCCTCACTCAGGACAGCAGTCCCTAATCTGTTTAAACAACCTTTATTTTAGAATAGTTGTAGATTTTTTTTTTTTTAAAGAGAGCACACAAGAGCAGGGGAGGGGCAGAGAGAGAGAGAGAATCCAAGCAGGCTGCATGCTTCACTCAGAGCTCCATGCGGTGCTTGATCCCACGGAATCCAGAATCAGACGCTCAATCGAATGAGCCGCCCAGGGGCCCCAGAATGGTTTTAGGTTTACAGAAACATTACAGATGGTATAGAATTCTATACTCCCATACCCAGCTTTCCCTGTGACTAATATCTGCCAATGCTGTAATACATTTGTCACAATGATGAACCGAATTGATAACTAACTGAAGTTCATACTTTATTCATCTTTTACCTCGCGTCCCTTTTCTGTTCCAGGATCCCACGTTACAGTTGGTCATTACATCACTTCATAGAGCCATGATGTTGCTGTGGCTGTGTGTACATGTGCCGTTTTATAGTCATTGTGTGGGGGGGGGAGGGGTGCCTCCCTCTTTCTGCTTCCTTGTGACAGAGGTCATGTTCAGAAGCCACGGCTTCCTGTTTACTCGTGCTCTAGAACTCCTCACAGATTAACTGTTTTGCAACCCAAACGTATTGGGTTTTCTGACCCCCAGAAACATGACCACTGGCTAGGATCCAGAGGACTGATTACTAGATATGGAGAGAGAAGCCCTGGCTGGTTAGGGTCACAATTCCCTTTGTGTTGCTGTTCTGTGGCTCACGTGATTGGAGAGCAATGGGAAGGGTTGGCGATAATTCCTTCTTCCCGTTTCTGGGAACCAGTAACCAGTGCACTTGTGGGAAAACCCAATGCACTGGGCATTTTTTTTATTCCTTACCTTTGTCTCTTACGAAAGAAATTTCTGAACTGAGAGTAGTTGGAGAGGGAAAGAGAGCGAGTTTTAAGTAATTCTAGTACAGCATCTATTTGGGTGGCTATTAGAAACTTGGATTTTAAACCACTGTATTTTTACAGCTGTAGAATCTAGTGCTTGAGTTGATTTAACAAGCAGCCGTGGGTTTGTCTTCTGGCCTAAGTCTGCCACGGGTGCTCTGGGAAAACTTGATCTTGGGCCTATTTCTAGGAAAGTGTTCTGTAATTTTTTATTTAAACGTTGATGGCATTATATTGTTCTTACTGGCTACACCTTAATTTGGAATGGTAGTGAGCACGTGATAGATGGTTCAGCAGCGTAAGCCTTGAAATTTACAGCTTGTCAGTTGAGTTGGGAGTCCAGAGGGGGCGGTTTGCTGGGCCCTGGCCTGTGGCACTGTGGTGAGCAATCAGATAGGCTTAGAGACCTGTGCTGTCCCTCCTAGTGGCATTTCCCACAGTGTTACTGTCTTGGCCTGTCTTGGCCACACAACCCAGATGCTTTGCATCCTGGGTTGTCACGTGCTTCTGTGGGTCGCCTGAGATTACTAGGCAGCTTTGGTGGTTTTCGGTGCAGTGGTTCTGGAGATGGGGTCCTGAGGCCGCCACCTGGGAGCCCGTTAGAAATGTGGATTCTCAGGCCCCAGCCCAAAGCTCCAGGATCAGAAGCCCTAGGAGTGGAGCCCGGCAGTCTGAGCTGTCATAGGGCCCTCCCCTCGATTCGGACGCAGACTAAAAGCTTGAGAAGCTCTGTTACTGAAGAGCCCATGCCAAATGCCCCTCCTCTCTTCATCTGCACTTTCTTTTTCAGTCATTGGGCAGCCACCTTGTAGTTAATCTCATTAATATGCAGTGAGCGGGCTCTGGGCTGGGTGCCACGGCTGGCCTGCCTGGGGTGGAGGAATCAAGGGTGAACTGGCCACAGTGCATGTCCTTGGGAAGCTGAGCCACAGGTGTGGTTCTTAGGCCCCCACCCCCCATCCCCGGCATATTAGAGTCACCTGAGGAGCTTTTAAAACTCCAGGTGCCTTCATTTAGTGGGTCTTTCATCCCAGATCAATTAAGTCAGACTCTCTGGGCAATATCCAGGTGATCCAGGTGTAAACTACATTATATAACTCCCTAGTGAGGAAGGCAGGCCTTGTCCGAGAGAAAGCCTGTCAGGTAGTTTCACGCAATACGGTGAGTGTGAGGATGGTGGTCACCAGAGGGTGCGGTAGGAGCACACAGGAGGGTCACTGTCCCCAGGATTGAGTTGGGGTAAGGAGGTGGAAGTAGGTGCAAAGCTTTTCCGAAAGTTTTCTTGGAAGGAGAGCTAAAAGGAAGGCAAAAGCGTGGCTTCAATATGGATCCACAAGTGATTTCCAAACACGCTAGTAGAAGGGAGTCCCAGGAGATGGGCTTCCTTCTACAGTGTTCATCCCCCTGTATGCATCTTCATTGTTAATGACTGTGGACTTGAAGGGGCCAACGAGGCCACGTGAGAAGTAGATGGCCTGCCCTTTCATCCTGCATTCCTTCAGTGGAAATGCTTCTTCAGACTCGGTTCCAACACCACCTAGACCCCTAGAGCTCGCACTCATGATTTTAAGAGGAAGCGGCTCAGGGATGTAACCCGTATCCTTCTTTGGTCTTCAGTGGTCATCCTGCCCAACAACACGGTTCTTCCCAAGAATTTTGACCTTTCTTTCCATGCTTTTGCTTAAGAGACTTTTTTTTTTAAGAAGTAAAGGGGATGTTTATATAATAATTCCTTATTCATGAGTCTCTCCTTTTTTGATTCAGAAGGTCAGGTGGGGAGATTTAATGTGAAATATTAGCTGTCTTTACCAATTGCCGTACCCTGTTACCATGCTGTACGCCAGAAATAGAAGCGACCTGTTTTCAATGACAGATCAAAATTTAGTGCTACGTTGATGGTCCAGAATGAAGATTTTTTGACACAGCGAATGAAATACATACCAGTGCATTTCTGGTTGTGATTTAGCTGACCAAGTAGTTCAGTTATAATTATATTATTTTTACTCCTGGAGATCATTACTCTGAATGAAAAATGCTTCAATGTCCAGACTATTAAGACGTGGACGGTGAACATTATTTAAAACAAAATTATTTTTTTCTTTCTGGACTGTTAACCAGCTTTATGAGCATGTGAAGGCTGGAATATGGCTGTTCGCATTTAAAATCAAATGAAAACATGGGAATGTTTTTCTGGGTTTTTTTTGTTTTTTTTTTTTTGGTTTAAAAAATAAACTTGATTGTCTCTTACTAGGTGCTGCCTTCCAGGGCCCATCTCCTCTCATCTCTCAAGCCCCTGATAATGTAATGGGGGAGACACGTCTAGTAAATACACAGTCGACATAAATCTGAGGACATGAATATTATAAAAGGGCATTGAGAGGGGCTGTGGGGAACAGGCTGGAGGTAGTTTGTTTATCATTTTTTATGAGGGACAATGGTCCTTGGGATTGAAATCTCTTTTAATAGTAAGTGTAGATTTGATCTGATCTGTGGATCGCTGCGTTGTTGTTTGTTGCAAATATCTCCCTGGGCTGTGATTACCAAGGTGTTAGAAGAGCTTAAAATGTCCTCTAACCCTCAGGTTTAAAAGGCTCATTGTTTATAAGGGACAAAGATGATGGAATAACCCAGCAAACTGAATAGTGTTCTCATTATGATACTTGGCCTGCCTGCCTGTCACATAAGAAAACAGCGGCTGACGGCTGACGTTTGTTGTGTTTAGAAATCCTCGAATGAATAAACACTTTAAAGAGACCAAGTCGATGAATGCTACCTCCTCTTTAATCACACCTTTTCATGCAGTAAAGTGATTAAATTATTCTGTTGGGCAATGCATTTTAGAGCCCCAAAGTTAAAACCTAGACTTCATTAGGACTCATTGAGCTAAATCTGAAATGTAAACTTTCAAGAGGCTATAATTGAATAGATTTAACCTATATTTATGGGACGGAGAAATCTCTAGGTGATTATCTTTTTCTTTTTCTCTTTAAGGATCTTTCCTAAACTCTGCAGGTCTCTTGTCTGTTGACTTGATTAATGAATATTTTGCTCACTAAAATTGGCCATTAATTATTTCCTTGGGTTGCAGCAATAATTACATCTTTCAAGTAAAATCTAATTAGCATAATAAGCAAAAAACACCCTGCCAGGTGATGTGGGACTGCGGGAGATAGTTCCTCACCGCCAGAGATAGCCAGTTCACCGCACGGTAAGCAGTTGTCACGAGCTAGCACCCAGCAGTTACATTAGCAGAAATAGACTAGCGCACCCCAGAATGTGAATTTAGATGGCGTAGCTCTGCGGACACTATTATTAGAAAATACTACATTGTGAGGGGCACCTGGGTGGCTCAGTTGGCTAAGCGTCCGACTTCGGCTCAGGTCATGAGCTCGTGGGTTCAAGCCTGGGTTGCGCTCTGTGCTGACAGCCATCTCAGAGCCTGGAGCCTGCTTCAGATTCTATATCTCCCTCTCTCTCTCTCTCTGACCCTCTCCTACTCGCTTGCGCGTGCACGCTCTCTCTCTCTCTCTCTCTCTCTCAGAAATCAAACATTAAAAATTTTAAAAAAGAGAAAATACTGCATTGTGATAGACAAGTTTAATCCTATTAACTAATTCTATTACCTTTCATTCATTTATTGATTTTTTTTCAGTGGTCCGTTCTTGCCAGCCTCTTGGCTAAGGGCTGGGGACAAAGAGGAACAGGGTGCTGGCTCTGAAGAAGACCAGTCTGTTGGGAACAGAAACCTTTTAAAGTGTCATTCATCCTTTGAATAGACGTACGTGCTGAGGCAAACTCTACCAAGTAGTTTCCCAGAATGCTTTTGAGGGGAAGTACCTTTGTAGTGGGCTTCGAGGGTTGAGTCTAAGGAAGACAACAGACTTGGGGAGGAGGTAGGATTGTAGTAGGCCAGTGGGCCTATGTTCTAAAGTCTTACCTGCAGAATCCTTCTCTCTCCTTTCTGCCTCTAATCTTCTTCTGGGGCTTCCCACTGGTGAACTCGACCAGAGGACACAGTCTGGGTGGACCAGCTCAGGGCAAAGAAGGGCAGGCAGTGGATCTGGAGAGGTAAACAGGGTTATAAGAACAGTAGAGGTGAAGCATGAACAAAGTGCCTGCAGAGGCTGGGAAGGAGTTGGGAGTTGTGAAAAGGTAGGGAGCATGAGCTAAGGAAGAGGAGTTTGGAGCCAAATTGTAAACGATCTTCTATATATTTTACCCAATTCTTTTATCCTCCAAGCAATAAAGAGCCATGTGTAAGGTGGACTGACTGCATGATATTGCTGATTTGTAGTTTAGCAAGATTAACATGTCTTTAACAACCATTTGGGGCTCATCAGTGGATTGTAAAATCAATTTAATGGGTTGTCCCAACATTTTTTTAATGCTGATATTTGAGAGCAAGAGAGCACGTGAGCAGAAGAGGGGCAGAGAGAGAGGGAGACACAATCTGAAACAGGCTCCAGCCTCTGAGCTGTCAGCACAGAGCTTGATGCGGAGCTCGAACTCAGAAACCAGGAGATCGTGACCTGAGCTGAAGTGAGGTGCTTAACCCACTGAGCCACTCAGGTGCCCCCCAACATTTTAAAAGAAATATTATCAGAGTGTGTTGCATGTGGTAAAGCTGAGTGATATTTTGTGAAACTTTTGTATATTTCTGTGCAGCGGGAGATGTACTGATTACAATTTAAAATCTATGTTCTGTTGCAGTGCAAATAGTGAGGAAACCCTGAACTAGATTGTTGGCTAGAGTGTGGAGGTGGACCAAGGGGAGGAGAGAAAGACGAGCAGGCAGCGTGGCTGTAGACCTTCAGCAACTAACATATATTTAAAAACACTAGATGTTATCTCAGCATTCCTTTTTAAAGCCATTCCTTTTTAAATATCTTTATGATATTGAATCCATATCTAGGGTATTAAACGTCATCTCAGATAAGCCGAGAAAATCCTTCAGACTCTTTGCCTTCCATTTTTTCTGGAGCCCAGCTGATAGCAATGTTTACCAAATCCCCAAAGTCTCCCGGGCCTCTCCAAGGAATCCAATGTCTTGCGGTTCCTTTGATAACGTCTATTTTACTTAAGCATTATAGAATTTTGTATTTGGCTCGCTGTGTGATAAAATCATTTAAATGTGTCTTGGTTTATAAATTGAAGGGCCTTCCTTTTTATCTGCAGAGTGAGTTAATTGATCACACAGTTTCTAGTTAGTCACAATGGCTTTTAATACACTCAGTTTGAAAGCTAGCCAGAAAGTTTAGACCATTCTGAAAAGACCTGTGGCTTTTTCGAAAAGCAATTGGAGGATGTCCTGACTCTTCCAGGAGAAATTAACACAGGTGCATATGCACACACTCTCAAAGCTCCAGGGATGGCAAAGAAAGGAAAATGGAGTCGAAGTTCCTTATACCGCGGTCACTAATTTTAATGTACATAGTTTAAGCCTTCTCTTCTCCATAGAGTATTTGCCAAAGAGACTGGCAAGTAAATATGTGGCTGCACTGGCTTATTCCTGCTGGAGAAGAGCTCCAAGGCCACTTTGGGTTGGCAGCTGGAGGCGGGGCCTTGGAATTCACATTAAAATGCAGGATTCTCACCTCAAGATTGTGAGGGTGATGGTGCCCTATCATTCTCTCCATTTCACAGGAAACTAAAAGCTGTGGGTTAGAAAGAATTTGATCTAGGACTAGAATCTGTATCTTCTGGTCCTAAATCTGTGTTCTTTAAGATCAGGCACCCAGAGGAGTAACTGAGTAGGAGGAGGTGCAGGCATACTGGCTACACTGAAGCCCGTGCCACCAGTTCAGTTTCCATCAAAATTTGTCCTTGTGTTTCATTGCTTCCAACGCATGCCAGGGCTTCTCTCCACAGAGCACTTTTTTTTTTTTAAGTGGGAGCTGAGAGGGGAAAGCCACTTAGCAATTGAATTTTGAGAGGACTAGGTGGTAGTCCGGGTCAATGGTATCCACTTGGAAGTCAGACCTGAATCTGAGTCCTCATCACCTAGTTGTGTGACCTGGACCTTTTCTGAGCTGTGTATTTTCCTTTGGGAAAGGGATGGGGGAGAGATTTCCCTTGCAGTGTTCTTAGGAGAACTGCCCAATCCATACTGGTTCATAGTAGGTATGTAGTAATGGTAATGCTTCCTTTATTATCCGTTTGTTATTGCTGCTTAAAAACAATTGTTCGTAAATGTAGTCCACGATGTAAACGCTAAATGCTTTCAGACCTGACTGCCCAAAATAATAGTAATAGCTATGATTTATTATGTACTTAGCATGTCCCAACCACTGTGCTCTGTGCTGTGTATGTCTTATCTCCTGTAATCCTTATAATAACCTCATAATGTGTAGGAATTATGAGTCACTGTCTTCCATATCAGAAAACTGAAACTTGGGCTGAGAAACTGGCTTAAATTGCACAGTAAGCAGCAAACTGTGCCTGTAGCTACCATATTATGAAGGCAGTGAAAATAAATCTTAAAAAACAAAACAAACACCTAAAAAAAAAAAAAAAGTCCACAGTTGCTTCCCAGAAGTCCTTCCACAAAAGCCAAGGATTCCAGGAGCCATCTGCCAGGTGCCCGGGCTGTCCCAGGTGCCCAGATTTACACAATCAGCAAGATGGATCTGAGTTACAGCCCAGCACACATCCCTACGAATTAGCAAGAAGAACAGGAAGAGGCGGAGCCTACACAGAATAGGGAAAAATGAATCCCCAACAACTTCATCACCTCAGTGACCCAGAAGTGTTCCTGCTCTGCTCCTGGCTTCAATCTGGGCACAAAGGCTGCGGGGTGCATGATACCATTGCTAGCCAGCCAGCCAGGGCTCAATGGATCAGACCAGGTCACTAGGTCCAAATCCTCCGCTTTGGCTCCGTGGCCCCCCCCCCTTTTTTTTTTTTTTTAAAAAAAAAGGACTGATTCGACTTCCCTGGAGGATGAGAATAAAGAGGGCAATTCCTTTTGGCAAACTCTTAACTGGCTTCCATAATGCCAAACTAATACGTTGGGTTGTGACCTGGTTTCTGGTTTGTATCTGAAGTGAATAATAGCACGGGAAAACCACACTGGTTCACAGTCCAATCAGAATTATGGGAAAATCTGAGCCACAGGATACTTCACGTGATGCAGGCTTATTAATTTTAGGACCACACTGTGAAGAAATCAATGACCATCTTCCACCCTCCCCCCCGCCCCAGCCAAAAAAAAAAAGTTCCTGGTCAGAGATCTTATCCCAGTGTTCTTATGAATAGATGAAAATCACTCCCGATTCAAGGATTATTGCTTTTTGGTTGGTTGTGATTTGGTTTTAAAAACACTTGAAGATATTAACCTGTCAACATAGTTATTAAGCTTCACACTTTCTGTATAGAAAGTCAAAGAGGAGAGACCAGACTTCCAAGGAAGTCTGAATTTAAAAGGTTTTACTAGATTTTGGGTTTATTTATAAAACCTTTAAGTCCCATTCAATAATTCATTGGCAGTTTCACAGTTGCCTTTTTCATTTGGGAAGAAAATGCAAACCGTTTGGTTTAATGATTTTCGCAACCAAGTCTCTATCCCTTTTCTGATTCCTAAGCTGTCTTGGAGTCTTTGTTAGTGATTTTCAACGCCGGTGACTTATCAGAATCTTTGGAGATGCGTCCTGAGCATCTGAATTTTTTCTAAGCTACCCACGTGATACTAACATGCAGTTCTGGCTGAGGACCATCAATGTCTACGTACTTGGTGATAGAGAAATGAAAGCAAATGATACCAACTTTTTATAGGACCCGTAGGCAGCAGGTTTCACAACGCCAGCATAGGGGTTTCTTCTCAGCTTAGAAAGACCTTTTCCTAATGGCCACCTCTGTATTCATCTCTGTCTTTAAATCATAAAGAGACCTTCTCTGTATTTAAATCATAAAACCTATATAGGCAGCAAGTGACTCCTACGTTTAGCAGAAAAGCAGATACTTTTTACACGAGGTCATTTTTATTACTGATGTAAGTCAGATACTCTAGGGTCTTGGGAACTGGGACCCTTTTGGGGGGAGGGACAGCGCTTCAGTGCCTAATACCCAATACTTGCTGTATGTTTGGTTTTGTGTAAATATCAGTCATTTTCATCTTGATTTCCTAACTGGGGCTCCCTTCCTTATCCAGTTTTTCTTCTGTAGAATCCAAGCTTGTCCCAAATTTATGTTTTGGTCAAGGGAGAGGGAAGGAAATTTCTTTAGGAGCAAACAGGAGAGATGCCACAGTGTATGTAGGTTTCAGGTGAATGCAATTCATGGTGTCAGAGCTGCCCTTTAAAGATTAAAAAAAAAAAATTTGGCAGGTGGGGGTGGGATGGGTTATAAGGGGGGGAAGAGGAACAAATGGGAACAGATCTGCATTAATAAATATTCAGACGGAGTCCCACTCTTGTGTCAGTGTTTGTAGGTGGTGTTATTACATGTAGTATTGGGTGATGAGACTTGTGCATACTCTCATTTTTCACTTTAATTGCTTGCCTGAAAAGATCCTGACAGCTTCAAAGGTTACCGCTGGTCGCATTGTTCATAACTCAGAAGTAATATGCATGTGCAATTTGCTTCATTATTGCCCACTAATAACCAATTCTGGAGAAAGTCCTAAAGCCACCAAAGGAACTCTCATTTGACATGATGGTTTCCTCCTCCTTTCTCCCATTCTTCATCCCAGTTTAAGAGTGAGCCACAGATGCTGCGTTGATGCAGGGATGATTTTACTCTGATTTTCTTTCCACGAATTTAGTATGATAAATTCTTAAGAGTTTTTTTTTTAATCGCCCTCCCAAAAAAAGGTAAGACAAAAAACATTTAAAGTTTCAGACTAGAACTGCAGGTCCATCAAAACCAACGAACATTCCCGTTCTCTTGTGTTCTGGCTGATTTGGTTTGGCTGCACGTAGCTCACTAAAACCTTCAGAGATAAATGGCGTTAAGAGGAAGAGTTTACTTTTCTCACTTTGAAGAAATCTGGAGGTGGCCCGTCCAGGAGTGGTGTGGGGGTTCACAGGCTCAGGAATCCAGGCTCCTGTTGTGTTCCTCCCTCGTGTGTGATTTCCATTCCCAAGATTATCTCGAACCCAAAGTAGATGCAGGAGGTCCAGTTACTCTTCCAGCCTGCAGGAGGGGAAAATTACCCCCAAAGAAAGGCACGTGCTTATAAGGAGGCTTCCCAGACACCTTACGTCCTATTGCCCGGGGTCTTAGTCAACATGGCTGCTCCCGGAATGCCGGGAGATGTGGGCCTCTACCAGACAGCAGTGTTCCCGACCGCCGAGCCCGCAGTTTCTGCCATAGTGTGTGTAAATGAGGAGCTCTTGGGTTTTCTCGGCATCAGTCTGCCCCTGAGTACAAAACGGAGTTCATCCACAACTGTGCAGAGTTTAACTGCAAAACACTTCACGGGCTGAAGAATTGAGTAGTGGCTATGCCTAACACTGCTAATTTAGTTCCCCATTTTGGCCCTAGAACAAAAGTATCGTCTTCATCAACCTCTTACAGATGGAAGAATACTAAGAATGAAAGAGGTTATACAGCTAGTGTTGGACCGAGGCAGTGTGACTTGTGTGGGCTCGTGTTATAATCCCAAGAAGTGAGAGCAGGGATAACTGCGATGAGAGCCTCCCGTACCAGATGGTGTAAAATACTGAACTCCGGGCCCTTTGTGACTCAGCGCCCCCAACTCCTGCTCTGCCTCCTGTGACATGTACCAGTTACGCCATTTCTAGTGCGGTACAACCTCTGGCTTTTCTTTATACTGGGTAGGATTTCTTTATCCCTGGTGGGTCCTCCGTCCATACTTCCTGATTAGTTGGCTGAGTTCTGTGATAACCAAGTGTTTAGTCCGAGTTGGGTCTTTCCCTATATATCATGGTTTTGAGGGGCCTGCTTTGGTTCAAGTGCCTGCTGGAATGTGTAGCCGTGTGATGGGATCTTTAGCACTCCGTTTCTGCCTGTATCATGAGTCCCTTATCTCTCCCTGCTTTGAGGGCCAGGCTTCTTGCTCCTGGAAAATGTCTCCCCACACATCGGAAGCAGACCTCCCGTCTTCTGTCTGTCAAAACCCTTTTCGCTTTCTAGTTACTTCTTTGCTTTTGCTAATGAGGCACTCAGATCTATACCAAAAGAAAAGTTCTGTCTTTCCATTTCTACTGTCACCAGAGCTTATATTTCTGTATTCTACTTTCTCCTCCATTCTCCACACCACCACCACCACCACCACCACCACCGGTTATTTTTCTACAACACAGACCATATCAGTTTCCACCTTCAGCCACTCTCATATGGTTCACAGAATGAAGTCTGAACTCTCTGAGCATTTCCGACCTTCCAGGATGGGGTCCCCATCTGCACTGCAAGAGAGTTCCAGCCACGCTGGACGGCTGGCCAGTCTCTGCTCCTGTAAATCTGCTCCAACTATTGTCTATTGACTCACCATTTTTGTGCCTTTTCTGACTGGAGGTTGACTTCAAAGCTCATGTAAAATTTTCTTTCAAGAACTTTCTCTGAGAGATTCTCAGAGAGTCCTGTTTTCTTTCCACAGCAGTTGGTAGGATTCTCTCTACTGGCATACGTCACAGTCTGTCTTGGGTTATTATTAACTGTGAAGTATGTCGTTTTTCTTGCTCAGTTGTGAATCTACTGACTTAGAATTTCCCTTGAGCGGCTAGCATCGGGCAGAAATTCAGTATGTATTTCTTGAAACGAATTCCATTTCTTTGTTTCCATAAAGAAAGACAGAGCTCTTCTCTAAGTCCAAACAACTTCTTGTATCGTTTTTTTGCACCTTAACAGCCTTCTGGCCTCCTGATTCAGACAACAGAAATCATCAACCACAGGCAATTCTAGGGACAACCGTTCCATTTCTCATAATATCCGTGTAGCTCTCAGTGTGGACACTATTGATATTTTAGGCCAAATAATTCTGCCTTGGGGGGTGGGAAAGAAGGGGGGAGTGTTATCCTATGTCCACTATAGGATGTTTAAGCAGCATCCTTGGCTCCCACCCACTAGATACCAGTAGCACCCCCCACCCCCACCCTGACCCCCTTGTCTCCAAACATCCTTGTTTGGGCAGGGCGTAAAATTGCAGAACCACTGTTCCAGAATCTCTCTATAAATATTCTATAACTAATGAATATTGGCTCTTCAGCCCCTGCCTTTCCATAGTACCTATAGACTTCTTGCCTGTGCTTTCTGCTTCAAACTTCATGACAATTTGATAGATTCCTTAACCTTATCCATGAATAACTTCCTCCCCTCAAAACCCAACTCAGTTCCATTCATAAATTAGCCCCATCTGCACTATTCGAACTTTGCATCACTTTGTAGCCCTCTGAATATTGTAGGTATATTTTTCATGTTATCTGTATATACTGGTACAGTCATTTATGCGTGGATCTATTTTCCTCCCCGTCTGACTCTACTGGCCAAATTGTCTGAGCTGGATGCTTATATTTGTGTCTTTTGTGTTCTGTATGTCCAAGGCATGCATTTATGTGTTCAGCGTACATCATAATGAACAGTGATTAATTACAGAGCAGTAGGCTTATGATGTGTGGCCTCTTAGGTGTGGTCCCCTAAGGAGCTTCCATTTTGATGGGATATTAAACAGATTTAAATACATAAAGCACAACCGATGGTAGAGGGAGTATATAGGCTAACGCCTTGGAGAATGGGTAGTTTCCTTTGGCAAATGATGTTAAGCAAAAGTAATAGAGGTGTTTTTCCGTAAACCAATAGTTCCCTTCCAGCCTTGAAGAGAGGACTTCAGAGCCTCATTCTCCCTGCCTTTTCTTTTGTCCCCTAGCCTTACCTACCAGCGGCCATCTTGTCTTCCAGATGCCTGCTTATTAAAGGATCTTCCATTGTCCAGGAGTGACATAGATGCTCCTTTATGGTCTTTTGTGTGGCATACTACTCGAAGCCAACATCAGGCTCATTTCTGGGGAAAGTGGACACGTATTTTTATATGTACACACCCACATGCATGGTACCCAGTTTTGGCCTTGCCCCTGCTTGGAAGAATTTTCTTGTGTAATCCCAGCACCTTAGTCTCCAGGGCTGCTGGGTACAGAAGTACAGGTTGTGCACTTCATATCCATACCCGGCAGCCATCATGGTCTCTGGAAGGCCCTCTTGTCACAGGTAACTAGGTGAAAGCTTGGGTGGATAGATAACACTTTGTCACCATCAAAGAGTATGGAATGATAGTGTCATAGATAAAAGGCCTGCATAGCTCATACTTAGGGAAAAATAGCTATGACTCTCAAGCAGTCTTCAATGACATTAGGAGTTTAATGGGTTGATAAAGAGTTAGAAGGCATCCCAGTCAGGACAGTCAATTTCTAATATCTTTAATGCTCTGGCCATGCCAGGAACTGAAAGACCTCAACATGCCATGTTTGTTTATGAATCAGCCTTCTAGAGAATTGTCTCAGTGGTTCTTGGATGAATAATGTTTATCCGCTCACTTGTAGAGGAAACCTCTGGCTACAAACATGAACATGAATGCTTTTTTTTCGTAGGTGCTGTTACTGTGCTGCACAGTGTCCCCGACTTTCAGATATTTAACTCATAAAGTTTACAGCAACACTTAACTGCATCTGGATTTCACATTGAATTTGGGAAGGCAAGAATCTCACTGTAATTTCCACTGACTGCCCTGTAATGGAAATTATGGCTTGGGAAAAGTTTCAAATGACGTGTCTATAAACTAAGGAAAAGTTGATCCATTCAAAGGCCAGTTATGTGCAATTGTAGGGTGTTTTTTTTTTGAAAGGACCATTTCCAACAAATATTTATTTCAGCAGCTGAAGTAAACTAGCCGTGAATTAAAAGTTGGTCTTTATAAATTGTGGGTACATCAAAATCAGTCCTGAAAGTGCTGTGGACATTAAAATAGAACTGTGCTGGACTTTGCAGAAAGCTAGAAGGATTGTCTGTCTGGAGTCCAGTGTTAACAGCTGGATAGTAACAATGAGCTGGCTTCAGAAGATGAGTGGCCTTCTTAGTGGTCAGAATGACGGCCTAATGGGACTCAGCATGTAGGTCTTCTGGTCCTTGCCCTGCCATTAACTGGGTCTGTGTCAGTAGGTATGTCACGTGACCTCCCAAGTCTTTCCCTCGCTCCTGTCTCCATATCTCCCCACCCCCACCATTGTTTTGATATCTCCCATTCGTCTCCATGACTTTCTCTCAAATGTCCAGCGACCATTCCTTGACTGTTCTTGGCTCATATTTAAGACCGAGGCAATGAAAAGCTGACGGGAGGCTCTGGATGGAGATGTGGATGAGGCTTGTTGACCATGGACTTAACTGTAGGGAGGTCATTTAATTAGGGAGTTACCAGATGCTGACATCTCTTGTCGGTGCCCACTTAATCAGAGGAATCCTCCGGCCGGCTGCTGGTGTTGCTGGAGCAACAGGGTAGGGGTATTTCTACTTCCCTCCCCTTTTCAGCCCTGGCCTCCCCCGTCCCCTCTCTGCCTCTGCCGTGCTTCATTTCCTGGTTCAGTGTCTCTGGACGGTCAACCATTGAAACAGTCTCCCCGTTTTCTGCTCTGAACTCTCCCTTCGTTGCCTTGCGCCTCTCCAGATGCCCCCGAGCCAGGGCCAGCTCAGGGCTTCCATAGCAGGTTCCCTTCCTGGCACCTGGGTCTCTCCCTGCTACAGGCACTTGAGGGTGTAGCTGCTTCTCTTCTCTGGGCCACTTTCTACTCCTGCAGGGTTTTTACATCTTCCAGAATCTTAGCTGAAATCGCTGGTCTGCAGACGTCTCCCCTTTCTTCTCTCCCTCCAGAGGTTTGTTGTTTGGTTTGGTTTGGTTTTTTATTTCTTCTTTAGTGGGGCCTTGGGTGGGGAAGGAAACATGCCCGTGACCAGTCTGCCATGTTTGACCAAAAGTTCTACCTTCCGGTCATAAAATTTGTATGTCCATCCAATAATTGTACGTTCTCTGACATGCCAGCCACGGAGCGAAGCGCTGGAGAGATGGAAGAAGAAGAAACAGTTTTTCACCTGAGAAGTGTGGAAACACGATATACCCGGATGATGCCTCTGTGCGGACAGAAATAGAAGGATGGTGCTGGCAAGGGAGTGGTGCAGAGAAGCGATGTGGCGAATGCAGCCAGAGGTGTTGGGGAAGGCCACATTGAATAAACTACACTGTGGTTTTAGGAGTTCAGCTGTTAGGGGAAGACTGAGAACAGATTGTGCCCATTAATTATTACTGAGTGAGGCCAAAGAAAAGTGTACCCAGCCCGGATCTTCAGAATCCTGCGTCTGACTGGGTGGGCCTGTGCCTCTCTGGGGTCCTCAGTGCTGCTTGTCACCCACTGCTTCGTCACCCACATCCTCTCAAGCCTCCCACCCCTGCCATACATACTTAGACAAGAGCCTGGTTTGGGGAGAACATCAAATATGAAGGAGGCCCTCGGCGGCGGGACGGGGCGGTGGAGGGGGGTATGATACTATGTCTTCCGCTCACCGGTGCCTCTCAGCCTGCAAACAGCTCATTGCTGATCAAGGCCTTGTTAGTCTTGTGGAAAGGTAGAACAGCCGGTTTCTCACTTTCCTGAATTTATACGTAATTCAGGTCTATAAGATCCTAACAGTGTATGCTAGCTGAGGCCTAGCCAAGGCCCATGAGCTTATTAATCAGCCTCCGTTAACCCAGCAAACGACCTTGATAGTTTTCATTTTGGCTTGAAGATGGTGCTATAAAAGGCTCCACATATGTCACACATCCACTCGGTTGCCATTGGCCCCCAATGCCAGAGACAGCGGGGCTGATGAGCACAAGCCTAACTGATTGATCATGGCGGCCTTTCCTTCATCATATTGTGATTCCACTTTGTATGGAGAAGGGTCTGAATGCTGTCCTTTCCTTATTTCTGTCATCTGCCTTGCCTTTTTGCTCACCGCTTGAAAGTAGTGGGAGCTGGTGCTGTGACATTATTGAGCCCTTTGCCATAGAATTGAATCTATAAAGCCGTGAGTCACTATGACCCTATAAGCTTCAGAAATCTGCTCTGTGCCTAGTCCTTCCTGTACCACTAAGCATTCAAGCTCTGAGCCTGAGGAACGCTGGAAGACACACACTGCCATCATTTTAGCAGATGGTGTGTTTTCGAAGCCAAAGGAAGCAGATAGGTCTTTATCTCTTGGGTATCTATAAATCTTTGCATCTGATTTCTCTTAGCCTTCACTCAGCCTGAAAGCTGTGAGCATGCAGGGGGTGTTGGCGGGGGGGGGGGGGGGGGGGGGGGGGGGGGGGGGGGGGGGGGGGGGGGCGGCGATGGTGAGAGGCAGAAAACTAGAACCTCTCCGTGCTTTTCTTGGCCACACGCTTGCCCTGCTGAAAACGTTTGGGTTTCTCTTCTGGTCACTGCCTAGCTCTATAAAAGCGGTAGAGGGTTGTTCTCTGTGGCCATAGACAGCCACATCATAGGAAATGCTTGCCTTCCTGCCAGTTGCCGGCTTGCCGAGCATCATGGGGCTGTGAAAAAAAAAAACAAAAAAACAAAAAAACAAGTGCCTCTATCCCACAGCCCGTTTACTGAGGTGGATTATATCTCTGGGCCATGGTAGTTGATGATCCAGTTTCACGTTTTTATTGGCACCATAAACAAGCCAGAGAACTATCTGGGCGACTGTGGGCTACAGACATTGCCATTCAGATCACATTTCTTCCTGCAGCAGCTTATATGCAAAAAAAAAGTTCTCAGTGGCATGACACATGGAATAGGGAAATGGTTCTTACTGAATTCAGCCCTATCCAGTGGCTGGCGTTACTCTCTCCAGCCCCTTCTGACAATGGACGGTCCGTGCTCCCCAGGAGCGCGTTGTCCTCCTGTGTGAAAATCCTCGTCTCTTGTTCTAATCCTTTCCTGCAGTGAGTTTCTAGAGAGTTTCTAGCAGCCGGCAGTTACGTTTCTCCCAGGGAGAGAGAAATCCTAAAGGCAGCTATTCTACTTTTACTGAATGTGAAGTGCTCAACAGCGTAATTAAATCCATAAAACGGTGAGTCATGATCACGGCACACCCGTCAGCCAGGAAGCGAGGGACGGAGCCGAGGTTGATTTGCGACCAGCAGCTGATGCTCTTCCTCTGGTAGCCCTCATGTAGGCCTCTCCTGATTTCTGGGCACCAAGCGCGTCATTTCAGTTTTAAGAAGTCGAAGATTTCAGGAGTGTTCTAAAGCGTGCCCAAGGAAACCTCCAATCTGAAAAAGATGTGGTTAAGCCTGGTAGATGTCTGTCTGGAAGGTGAGGGTATGTGAGCATAAGTCTGACATAGGTTATGGAGGTAGTGAAGCAAAGTAAGAAAACAGTATTTCAAAACCTTGCTTTGCAACTAGCACACATTCTTGATTCTTTGTGAAAGATGACAAGGTGAAATTTGTGTGAAATCTGTGGCCAGCACCATTCATCTGAGCATCAGAGAACTGAAGGATTTTATCTAAGGCTCATCTTCCCCTTTCTCGAAGAGGCATTAGCATGTGATGAGGAAAGGAAGGATATAAATGTGTGCTGGTGTGTAGACCTGCTCACACACTAGTAAAAGAAAAGTAAAAGTCAAGGCAGCTTAGAGAAGAGCTGTGTTGAAAACAGTTTAGAACTTCTATAACTTGAAACAAAGGAAAACTTCGAAGGATGGTTTGTGGGAAAGCAGAATGATGTCAGTTAGCAAGAATAAAGGCAACAGTGGTACAAAGTGTTCAGTGGCCTTCTAGCCTTTTGCCCCTTTCAACACACATTTTAGGGCCCCTGGGTAGCTCAGTCAGTTGAGTGTCCGACTTCAGCTTAGGTCACAATCTCCTGGTTCCTGGGTTTGAGCTGTGCATCAAGCTTTGTGCTGACAGTTTGGAGCCTCGGAGCCTGCTTCAAATTGTCTCTCTCGCTCTCTGCCCCTCCCCCACTCGCGCGCGCTCTTTCTCTCAAACATAAACATTAAAAATTTTTTTTAAAAAAACACACAGTTTAGACTCAAGTGGTTCTTTTTTAAAAAAAAAAAATTTTTTTTATGTTTTATTCTTGAGAGAGAGACAGACAGAGCACGAGTGGGGGAGGGGCAGAGTGAAAGAAGGACACAGTCTGAAACAGGCTCCAGGCTCCGAGCTGTCCGCACAGAGCCCGACGCAGGCGTCGCACTTGCAAGCTGTGAGATCATGACCTGAGCCAAAGTCATATGGCCAACTGACTGAGCCACCCAGGCACCCCCTCAAAATGGTACTCTTTTCTTCAAAAAACAGTATACCTTGTGAAATCCTCCCCCAGATGGCACACTGTTCTGTGAACATTTGAGAAATTTTCCACCCAAGACATTTGCGATCATTGCCTTGTTCTTTCTTATCTTCCTCTTGATTTTCCTGGTCTTTGTTTCCAATCTCGTTTCTTACCTCCTTAAGCACCTACAGAGGCCTTGCAGGATTGGTCTGTCTGTCCCAATTTGCACACATAGCCTGTTCAGCGTTCCAATGGGCCATTTACGGGGGGGATAAAACACCTTTCCCTGGTGAGCCTTGTTCTACTGACTCCTCTCTAGTGAACACAGGTGACCTCACAAAGCGTTCCTCGGAAACACAGATGTGTTTTGGGGTCACAGCCACTTGGATGAGCGTGAGGAAAGGTTGTGTTTGAAAAGTAAGCTTCCCTTGAAGAGTGGTTTCCAGTATTTAAGGACCCGTGGGTGGTATCTGTAGGTTAGTGATCTACAAACGGTGTCCATTGCATATGTAATGATTGTGCAAGGGAGAGGAAATGCTGAGTTACTGATCTGTTCTCGCTCAGTGCTGCCAAAACCTTGAGACCCGACTTGATGGAGCCATGCAGAGAATCTTTGTCTCTTGTTTCAGGATTTGGCTTTCAAGGACCTGCAGTGGCAAAAAACCAGGAAGCAGGCGTTCTGAATAGTAGGTCTCTGAAATCCTTGGCACAGGAAACCCAATAAAGTGAATATGAGATTCTTAACTTTGACACCAAGAATAAAATTGCCACTACCGCCCTGTGTGAGTCTGGGAGTCAAAAAGCATTGTAAATGGATTTTTACGTGCTCTCTGTCACTGTGTCTGCACCCCTTGCCCCCGTCACCTGTTAATGTACTTTGGAGTTAGTGTGTGTATCTTACATCTACCACGTGCAGTAAACACTTCCTGTACAAAGGTGCTTGAAACAACATCTGTCATTACATCAAAGAAGGTGTTCCTGCCCCAGTGCAGCTGGACGAGCTCTAATAATGAGATGGCTTTAAATGAGCTTATAATGAAAAAGAAATCTGTGTGAAACGTCTGAACGTTTTTCGTGGAAAATAAGCCGTGTTCCGCGTTCCCCGTTTTATAGTCTCCCTTGACAAACATCGCCTTTGCCTGTGTTCAGCATAGTCCTTGTTCTACGTGAGAAGCTTGAGAATACACTTCTGGTTGTGAAAAGTGCATTTTTGTGTGTGCCGTGTTGGAGAAGCATCATTAAGGAAGGTTGCTATGGTGTTGAATTCTCTCTTCAGGGGGGAAAAGCCCCTCTGCTGAATGTAGTATTTGTGGATTCTCAACCAGCATGAGCATTCCTGACGGAGAGTCCAGAAAAGGTTATAATAAAACTCATTATACAATTAAAAAGGAGAAGAGCTGCCCTCCAGAATGTGAATCCCAACCCAGAAAAGTGTTCAATGAACAAGAACAATACTCAGTAGGTTTTCAAATTGATGGAGCTATCCAGTGGCCACTAATTTGTTCCAGCATTCAAGTGAGCATAATTAACAGAGACTTTCTTTCTTGGGCCGATTACCCTCCAAAAACCATGCCAACATTGTAACTGTAAGCAGTGAAAATCAATATTTATGAGGGGGATTGTGCAAGAGTTTGTGTGACAGATGGACATTTTATCACTGTTGATGTTTGGAATTCTCTTGAAAAGTAATGTAATATCTTCATATTTATGAATGAAAGAACAAATGATTGTGCTTTGCTGTCTGGGATTTCTTTAAAAAGAGGTGTGTTAAATCTTTGTTCTCTGTTTAACCGCTATTACTTTATGTTCAGCACCCTCATATATTCTCATGCACAAGCTGAAAAATCATAATTGTGTTTTTATTACAGATACGGATCCACGTGTTTTAGAAAAACAAGAATTACAGCAGCCAACCTATGTTGCCCTCAGTTACATTAATAGGTAAGCCGTTTTCAGAATTTATAGCAACCTCGTATCTACCACATGTTTATTCTTCAAATGCATCTTTTTAACAGTAGGAAAAAATTGCTTTCAATCTGAAGCTATTTGCCGGAGAGTATTTAACATCAACCTCTATACAGAACTTTCCTGTTTTCTCTGTTGCAAAGATGTAGAGTTGTAGTTCTCTGTGCATATGGCTGAAAACATGACTGATTTATAAGCTCATTCTGGAAGTATTTTGTATGCAGACTTAGAATATGCTCTTTTGACTTCATAGGGCAGTTTGGGAGATTAATGGATTTATGTTTGAGTGAAACTTTTAAACCCTCGGGTGAAGAGGTACTTTATGAATTCAGAACATAGTTGGAATATCAGGATATATCCGCATATAACAAACCGAAATAATTTAATATCAGAAAGTTATTTAGTAGCAGCTCATTGGTAGTAAAAACATTCTCAACAATGGACCCCATCTGTGTAGAGTAACATGAGTTTTTCCTGAAACTGAACGTGCGAGCGTGACTTTGGAGAACACTTAGAACTCGATACAAGTCTCACAGAGGAGCTAGGAGACTGATTTCTGGAGACAACCTAAAATCAACTCACGTCAAGAAAACACACATCCCCGAAGAGAAGCAGGCAAAGTAAAAGCAAAACTGATTTTTAATGAGAATGAGATCTTCTGCTCATAATTCAGAGCATGAATTTCTATTGACTGCCCCTTTTTTTTATATGAGGCAAAGAGTGGTTTCAGCCTCTGGGTTCCAGAGCTGAGGTTCAGGGTCTGAAGTAGAAAGTGAGGAATGAATGGTCTGTGCTGTTTCACTTTGATGCATTTGGGGTGGAAAACTTACTCAAATCTTTAGAGAGCTTTGAGTTGGAGTTGCATGTACTCTGCGTGGCTTTAAAATGATTTTTTAACATAAACGTCTACTTGCATATTGCCTTTGGATGTCTTGCTTATCAGTCTTTCCTGGAAGTGAGATAAAGTATCTACAGTTTCTTATTGCCTGTAAGTTTTGAAATGTTTTAAGTAGAATACCTTCCAAATCACACCAGATACAAATAAAGATGTATATACTTATCTGGATTTCTCATAAAACTGGTTTCCAATGATTAACATGGGTCTTAAAGTCTTTAATTATACTTTAGAATTATGTGTATGTAACATAGGTTAGTTAGCCTACTAATATTGGGCAGTAGAATCTATAGGCTTTGTGGTATTGAATAGGAGTTTTTAATAGCTCGGCTATTGTTTTAGGTAAAATATGTTATGTACGTATATACAAATTTGTATAATACCAAACCTTATTCTAATAAGAATGTATGAGATTAAAAAAAATTTTTTTAATGTTTATTTTTGAGAGAAAGAGAGACAGACAGACAGAGACAGAGCGTGAGCGGGGGAGGAGCAGAGAGAGGGAGACACAGAATCCGAAGCAGCCTCCAGGCTCCAAGCTGTCAGCACAGAGCCTGACATGGGGCTCGAACTCACGAACCATGAGATCGTGACCCAAGCCAAAGTCAGACACTTAACCAACTGAGCCACCCAGGCACCTCTGGAATGTATGAATTTTTTACATTCATTCATTCATTCATCATCTTGTCAGCCCGCAGGGCTCTATAGCTGTATAGCCTGCAGGGATTTATTCATTGCATAGGCCTCATACTCCCCAAAGAAATACTCTGCCAAGTGCGACCTGGGACTACAAAAATAGACAAAGAATAGGGACAGGGGCCACACACACAAAAACCACCAGAGAACTTGGATCAAGTATGATAGTTTAGCCTAAAATGTACAGTAGGGTAAGCCCGAATCCCAAAGAGTCTTGGCATAGGAAAAACAGAGAGGTGAACATGAGATTCCTAACTCGGAATTCACCTCATCCTGCCCCAGAGGACACAGAGTAGACGTACGAGGGGATTGATATGTTTGCCAGTGATCTCTAGGTTAAGAGAAGGACTGTGTATGGACGGTTGCCCAGGTTACTAACAAGCTTTTTCACCCGAGATCCTTTTGTGCACAGTGCTGCATTTGTAACATGGTACTTAACACGTGATAGGCACTCTGGGTATTTGTAGGTGAGAGATAAACACCTAGTAAATGAGAGGACTGAGCAATGAATAGCTGCAAGGAGGAAGCCAAGTCTGGCACCAGGGAAAGATATGCTAAAAGGAACCTTAGGGCCCTTAGACATAGAAGGGAAACCTTGAAGGTCACATGCAGCCAGTTCAAAAGTCAAGAAGAGATCAAGAAGGGTTAGGTCATTGGAAATAAAGCTCAACGGCAATATCCTGAATACAGCAGAAATGAGTACTATTGGGAAAAAAAACAAAGTTGATCAAATAAAGGTGTTTTTTTTTTTTTTCCCCTCAAACCTCAGGGGAAAATAAAGTCTAATTTTGCTGAGCAGTGAAGACTGAAAAAGATCTCTCTGCTCATATATTTGTTTATACAACTCTAATGTACTTTTGAGCATCTCAAAATTGAGATGAAACTGTCTTTGGCAAGAACTGAATTCAACAGAATTTGGGTTCCTTAAAATGGAGCTAGCTTTTTGGATAATAAAAAGAAAAGAGCTGAGTGGAAACTGGAGCCTTTATTTATACTTATTTTTTCAAATTTTAAATTATAGTTAACTATACCTATTTTAAATTTCTTTACTCTTGAACATAACGTGTTGAGCAACTCTTGAATTCCTTGCAAGGCGAGTCTGTTTCAACATCTGAGCAAATTTTAAAATGTAAATGGTTTAAGGGCGCCTGCGTGGCTCAGTTGGTTAAGCATCCGACTTTGGCTCAGGTCATGATCTCACAGTCTGTGAGTTCAAGGCCCCATCAGGATCTGTGCTATGACAGCTCAGAGCCTAGGGCCTGCTTTGAGTTCTGTGTCTCCCGCTCTCTCTCCTGCTCGTGCTCTGTTTCTCTTTCTCAAAAATAAAGAAACCTTTTTAAAAAGAGGAAAAAAATGTAAATGGTTTAATAAGAATGAGAGAGACTGAATGAATTAGTAGGGTTATGGGAATAGTTTGGGGCTGGGGAAGCTGGATATGAGCTTTAAGGACAGGAAGCTCTGTAAATTTTGTGATGTGAGGATCAAAGAGAAGTCCATGTAATGGGAAATTTAATTACATCGTCTGTATAATCTTATACCTGGAACGTAAAAAGGGCAAAAAGAAAAGCTACAATATTTTGAATCAGAGAAAAGATAGAAACAATACTAGAAAGAACGAATGTAACACTTATGCTTGGAACTCGATGCTAAGACCTTTTTACATATTTCAGTCTTCACGGTAACCATCGGAAGGAGGTACTGTGATGATCTCCACTGGGCAGGCGCGGAAGTGGTGTCACAGAAGTTCAGTAACTTGGGGTAGGTCTCCGGGTGGTAGGCAGGCGAGTATTGGTTCTAACCTCTGCTGCCAGCCTCCAAAATCTGGGTTCCTGATCACTGATCACTGTACAGCCCGATTTGTTGGGAGATCAGAGAGAGAATTTGGAAAACTAATGTTGGAAAAATATGGTAGGACAGCCGGGCAGAGGGGACACAGACCTAAAAATCAGAGTAACTGCCATGCTGTAGATAAGCGGACAGTAGCAGCCTAATAAAATCAAACATTAGGAGATAGCAGGGGCCACGGCCACTGTGAGCGAGGCCACCAGTAATTCCTAAGTGATACGTCGCTTCTGGGAAAGGAGCTGAGTGTGCCAGGCACATCCTAGCATAGCAGGCCTCAGCTGTGCAGGGGAGGGATGCCTCCCCATCTCGGGGAGAGAGAGAGAGGGCGGAGCTCAGGGCTTTGAGGGAAACCATCTAACACTCAATGTGTCACCAAGAGGCAAATGATGGGTGGGCTGCAGGGTGAGTCTCCTTAGAAGGCCGATGAGAAGCACTGGGCTGCACCTGTGGATTTCCTTCAGGTTATTGTGATGTCGTTCGTTCAGGTAGCCACCTTGAGGTGACAGGATAGCTTATTAGTAACTTGTGACCCCCCTAAATGGGTAACTGAACTAACTTAAAGATGTAGTAACCTACATGGTCATGGCTGCTCGTTGTATTATCGTTTCTACAAAATGTTCTTCCTAAGATGAAATTTCCAAAGTTTAAAAATGTGTATATCATCTTGGCATGTGCTGTAAAGTGATATCCTACCTGGACACAAATTGGTACCTTCTTGCAGTCAATCCTTGTCATTTACTACCTAATAAAAGTTTAATATTTTCTTACACCTTAACTACAGCTCTACTCAAATTCTCTTTGTAAGACTTACTGCGCAGCTGGGCACGGCAATAGTTAGGTTTCTCTTCCTCTGAAAATGAATTTTTATTTAGCTTAACGTTTTAGTTATTAGTGTTTGCTATTAAATAGCAAACTCTTTTTTAATTTATTTTTATTTTTAATGCTTGCTTATTCTTGAGAGAGAGACAGAGTGTGAGCAAGGAAGGGACAGAGACAGAGAGGGAGACACAGAATCCGAAGCAGGCTCCAGGCTCTGAGCTGTTCGCACAGAGCCCAACGTGGGGCTCGAAGCCACAAACTGTCAGATCATGACCTGAGCCAAAGTTGGACACTTAACCGACTGAGCTACCCAGGTGCCCATTAAATAGCAAATTCTAAAATGGGTTTCAAAGGACAGCAATTCCAAGGGGTCTTTTCTTCTGTGTCTGTCTGTCTGTCTGTCTGTCTGTCTCTCTCTCTTTTTTTGTCTGTCTGTCTGTCTCTCTCTCTCTTTCTCTCTCTCTCTCTTTTGCGCTCACACACACACACACACATACCTCATTTACTCATAGAGAATGCTGTGGTCTATTAAGTTTGGTAAATTTTGATTTAAATCCTGCAGTAAAGAAACCCATTTTATTAATCAGATCTTATCCTTCCTTTGCTGCTATACAATTGAAGTCTCTAAGAGAAATGATCTATTGCTTATACAGACCTAATCCCAGAGTACTTTTTCTGGAAGCATCTGATGGGACTAGTTTTACATATACCAGCAGGAGGTTGCTAGAATTAGATCACTTTCACTTCCATCCTCAACTTCCCCAAGGAACCCTGAAGACTTTTATTCAGGAAAGCTTTTTCTTTTTCTGATTCAAAATGCGGGACACTGTTTTTTTCCCTCATGGTCAACTGGGACAGAGGAAGACAAAATTGTGCCCTTATATGGTATCTCAGGCAACTTTTCTTGTGTCTCTTTAAATAATGATCCTTTTACTTCTCACAGCCTTCCCAAACCCCTCGTTGGCTTCTATTAAAATAAAACTTAAGGGTGAGTGGGTGGCTCAGTCACTTAAGCATCCAAGTCTTGGTTTCAGCTCAGGTCATGATTTCACGCTTCGTGGGTTCAAGCCCCACATCAGGCTCTGAGCTGACCGTGCAGAGCCTACTTGGGATTCTCTGTCTCCTTTTCTTTCCGCCCCTCCCCTGCATTCTCTCTCTCTCTCTCTCTCCCTCCCTCTCTCTCTCTCTCTCTCTCTCTCTCAAAAATAAACATTTATAAAACTAAGATAAAATAAAATTTTTATTTTCTTGCTTAGAAAATATCACTGTTTATTTCCCCTGTCTCCAATGTAATCATCTTCCCTCTTTGATAGAGCAATGCAGTGGTTAAAAGTATGGGAAGAGGGGGATGTCTGGCTGGCTCAGTTGGTACAGCATATGACTCTTGATCTCAGGGTTTTAAGTTCAAACCCCATGTTGGATGCAGAGGTTACTTAAAAATAAAATCTTAAAAAATGTATATATGGAAGAAGTCAGACTACTTAGAGACCTGCCTCTGCTATTCATAAGCTTTGTGAGCAAGTTGACAAGTCTCAGCCTCTGTTTCCTCCTCTCTAATGACCCTTTTCTTCTTATGAGTATTAATTCATGCATATAAAGCACATGCATCTGTGCCTGGGATAGGTCTTTTAATTATTTTTTTTTTTAATATTCTTGTGCTAAGTCACCCTTTTCTCTATCAAGTCAGTAATTAGAGGAACAACTGCAGGTGGTTGGGGGGGGGGCACTGCTTTAGAGTGGGGCCGGGACAACTCCCACCAGAAAAGAGGCTCCATGAGAGCAGGGACATTTTCTTTCTCCCACGGCTGGGTCCCCAATCTTCAGAATAGTGTCTGGCACATAGTAGACTATCAGTATTTACTGAATGAGTGAATGAATGCATGCGAATATGTGTATAAGTGAAAGAGAGTAAGTAAATACCCTGGAACTTTGGGGACACTTCTGTGAGAAACCAGGAGCCTCTGCTACCCATGTGCATTGAGAGGGCTACATGATGGGAATGGATGTTGTGCTTTTTTCCAGCATTCCTGTGGAATGCAGCACAAAAATATACCAAATGGTGGTTACCACTAGTTCTCCTGCCATAAACAGTTGAACAAATTTATGAGCTCATGGTTTTTAGGGTTTGGATAATAGGTAGTAAAGGCTGATCCCCAAGATGAACATGAGGCGAGCCCTCTGGTCATCTCGCTGTTTCCTTACTGCAGTGGAGTATGCTAGAACTAAGCACAGCATAGCATTCCCACCGTCCTAACAAGAAATAGGTCAGTGTTAGGGTCAACTAAAGCTGCTGGAATCTGTAGCACAGGGGAACTGGAGATGAGAGATCTATGTAGAAGGGGCCAGAAGAGTCTGTAAGAGGGTCTTTCATGAGTCCATAGCTGAGGGTGGACTATACATGCTGGTATTTGGTGTAAGTCTGTGAATCTTATCAAAGAGCAGCAACTACATGGGTAAGAATGAAACAGTGAGACCAGAGGTGAGGTGGTGCTGGTAGGCAGGGCATTCCAGTCCAGCCAGTATGGAAATGACTGGTTAACATCCTACTCTTTTAACTGAGATATTAGAAATAAGGACTTTGTCCTGGAGTGTGGCCTGCTTTAGAGCCACTCTAACAATACCTAAAACCAGCTCTCTTCTCTTCAGAAGAGACCAAGTTTGGAAGTGAGTCCTGACAAGTTACAAGTTCTTGGGGAAACAATTTGGGCTTTGCACAGATTTGCTCTGAGGAGGTATAAATCTAGGCCTATATAAGCACAACATAATCAGCCTGAAATTGAACTGCCTGCTAGAACAAAAGTCAGTAGTCTTCATAAGAATGAGTCCGATATCACAATGTCTAATATGCAATAAAAAATTACTAGACATGAAGGACAGAAAAATCTTAGACAAAGGAAAAAAAAAAAAAGGAGTCAATAGAGACCCTCCCTAACATTTGATATGGCCCAGATGTTAGTTTTAGGAAACAAAGACTTGAAAGCAGTCATTATAAATATGTTTAAGAACTCAAAGGAAAAATACACTAAATGGTTGTTTTGAATAAAAATAAAATCAGTCTGGATACTTCTTTTAAATCCTCCTACCAGAATATAAACTGCTTAATGAAAGCTTTCTTCCTCTTTCCCACTTTGCTCCCCACTCCAAAACCTCACCTAATTCTCCCAAACCATCACTCCGGCTGTTTCAGTTGGACTCATTTTTGCCAGATTATAGTCAGTCATACCCTCATAAAAAATGCTATAATTAGCCAAGTGTGCACTGGCCTTCTATTTTATACAAACAAGACTGAAGCACTTGGATTTTTTTTTAATCAAAAGGCAGTAGGTTTTGTTGTTGTTGTTGTTGTTTTTAATGAAACCACCTGTTTGTGGTCTTCTGAGAGCAGTCTGTATTTGCTACAATATAAGACCTACTTTCGTCTTTCCCTCCTTTGTGTACCAGATCTGAATTTCCTTGTGCCCCAGCCCCAGACCGAAGTTTGTGGGCTAATGCATGCCATAAACATGGTGCATGCTGTTAGATCTCAAATACCAGACGTTGTGCTACCATTTTCTTACCTGTTTTTTTTTTTTTTTTTTTTTTTTTTTTTTTTTCTGGTTGAAACAAAGCGAGAATGGCTGCGAACAAGGGAGTCCTTGTAATCTCTCTAAGCTGATTTGGCTTGTTCATTGTGTTCTGCAAAAACCATGTACTCTCCAGGGACACTGGGAACCTGGAAAGAGCCCTTATGTGACATTTTGGCTTGCTTCAGCAGAATTAGCTTGTACTGCTGGCATAAAACACATGGTAAGAGAGGTGAGTCTTGGCAGAACTTGGTGATAGGATTTGCTTGTTAGGCACTGGGCCTCCTTGCATAACTAACTTCTTTGTTGTCCACAGTTTGTTCTTAGGGCAATCAGTGTTTTAAAGCAGGTTGCTTATACAGCTCCATGTTAGGCCATGTTTTCAGTCTTTCTTGTGTCTACCCATCAGTATTTATGACTGTTGTTTTTTTTTTAATTCCTGTATAGTTAACCTACAGTGTTAATATTAGTTTCAGGTATACAGTATATTAATCCAACAATTCTATACGTTTCTCCATGCTCATCATGATAAGTGTTCTCTTAAGTCCCATAAGCCATTTAGCCCATCCCTCCTCTCTCCCCTCTGGTAACCATCAGATCTCTGTATTTAGAAGTCTGGCTTTGGGGGCGCCTGGGTGGCTTAGTCGGTTAAGCGTCCGACTTTCGCTTAGGTCATGATCTTGCGGTTCGTGGGTTCGAGCCCCGTGTCGGGCTCTGTGCTGACTGCCAGCTCAGAGCCTGGAGCCTGTTTCAGTCTGTGACTCCCTCTCTCTCTGACCCTCCCCTGCTCACGCTGTCTCTTTCTCTCTCTCTCTCTCTCCTAGAAATAAATAAAAATATTTAAAAAAATAAAAATAAAAAAAATAAAAGTCTGGCTTTGGTTTCTCTCTTTTTTTTTATTTCTTAAGTTCCATATATGTGTGAAATCATTTCGTATTTGTCTTTCCCTGACTTATTTCACTTAGCATGATGCCCTCTAGATCCATCCACATTCTTGCAAATGGCAAGATTTCATTCTTTTTATGGCTGAATAATATTCTTCTGTGTGTGTGTATGTGTGTGTGTGCGCACACTTTATCCATTCATCTACTAATGCATACTTCAGCTGCTTCTGTCACTTGGCTATTGTAAATAATGCTGCAATAAACATAGAGATGCATGTATCTTTTCAAATCAGTATTTTCATATTTTTTTGGTAAATACCCATAGCGAAATTACTGAATCATATGATAATTCTATTTAATTCTATTAAATTTTTTGAGAAAGCTACATTACATTATATTTTCCACAGTATGGAAACTGGCTGCACTAGTTTGCATTCCCACCAATAGTGCACGTGGGTTTTTTTTTTCCCTCCACATCCTCATCAATACTTGTTGTCTCTTGTGTTTTTTATTTTAGCCATTCTGACACGTGTGAAGTGATATCTCTTTGTAGTTTTGAATTGCATTGCACTGATGATGAGTGATGAATGTCTTTTCATGTGTCTGTTGGCCATCTTTGTCATCTTTGGGGAAATGCCTGTTTGTGTTTTCTTAATTTTAATTGGATTATTTGTTTTGGAGGTGTTGAGTTTTATAAGTTATTTGTATATTTTGAATAAAAACTCTTTATATCAGATATGTCCTTTGCAAATACTTTTTCCCATTCAGTAGATTGTCTTTTAGTTTTGTTGATTATTTCCTTTGCTGTGCATAAGCTTTTTATTTTTATATAGGTCTAATAGTTTATTTTTGCTTTTGTTACCCTTGCCTCAGGAGACTTATCTAGAAAAATGTTGCTACAGTTGAGATCAGAAATCATTGCCTGTGTTCCCTTCAAGGATTTTTATGATTTCAAAGCTGATGTCATATTTAGGTCTTTAATCCATTTTGAGTTAATTTTTGCGTATGGTATAAGAAAGAGGTCCAGTTTCATTCTTATGCATGTACCTGTCCAGTTTTCCCAACACCATTCATTGAAGAGACTTTTTCCCATTGCATTATTTTTTTAATTAAATAAACTTTATCCCAAAAGCTTGAGATCAAGAGTTGCATGCTCTACGGACTGAGCCAGCCATGTGCCCCCCTCCCCCACTGCATACTTTCCTCCTTTGTCAAAGATTAATTAACCACATAATCGTGTTTATTTCTGGGTTCTCTATTTTATTCCATTGGTCTATGTGTTATTTTGTGCCAGTACCATACTGTTTTGTCTACTGTAGCTTTGTAATACAACTTGAAGTCTGGAACTGTGATAGGAGACCTCCATTTTTTCTGTGAAAAATGCTATTGGTATTTTGATAGAGATTGCACTGAATCTGTAGATTGCTTTGGGTAGTCCTGATATCTTAACAATATTATTGTTCCCATCCATGAGCAAAGATATATTTGCATTTGTTTGTGTCATCTTCAGTTTCTTTCATCAGTGTTTTAGTATTTTCAGAGTACAGGCATTTTACCTCCTCAGTTTAGTTTATTCCTAGTTATGTTGTTATTTTTGGTACAGTTGTAAGTAGGATTGTCTTGTTAATTTCTTTATGCTGCTTCATTATTAGTGTAGAGAAATGCAACAGATTTCTAACGGGCACCTGGGTGGCTCAGTTGGTTGAGCGTCCAACTTTTGATTTTTGACGCCAGGTGTGGGAGGGTTGTGGCATCAAGCCCCATAGGGGACTCCGTGCTGAGTGTGGAGCCTGCTTAAGATTCTCTCTCTTTCTTCTCCTGCCCCTTTCCCCTGTTCATGTTTTCTCTTAAAGAAAATAAATGCAACAGATTTATATATATTTATTTTGTATTCTGTGACCTTACTGAATCCATCTGTCTGTCCTAGTCATTTTTGGGTGGCATCTTTAGGGTTTTCTATATGTAGTACTGTTATGACTGATCTTTTTTATGCATCTTTGAGTGCAGTTCAAAGCTGCATTACCTTTTTTTCAAAATCTTCAAACGTACTGTAATTAGAGATTCCGTGACTTTGAAACCTAATAATAGACTTGGATTTTTCTATTCTTCTTCTTTTGTAGAAACCCATTTCCTGAACCTCATCCTAAGCAAAAGCTGCTGTACTTTCAGTATTTCCAACTATGACATTTCTGTGTTGATCAGAGTGTCCAGTGCTGCCTCTTCAGCCCTCTCCCTGGAACCACATTCACCTTTGGTCTTCTAGAGTCTGAGACCTTCCTTCCCTGCCTCTCCATTCAGGCTGGTTGCTGGGCATTAACTTGGAATTTATCAATTTAGATGAATTCCCTTGTCTCGTTGAGCTTGCTCACGCATCATCTCCAATCTCAGCCTTGGATAAAACCAACAAGTGCTTCTCAGGCTAGCCAGGGGGAGTCACTATAGAAACACACCTACCAGTGTCCCACCACAGACATAGCCTTCCCAACCCTGGCTGGGCCCTCAAGGCCATCCCATAGTTCTCATCCCACATTAAAGCCTTGCTAACCTTATCACAGTCAGTTTCAAGTATACCCATCGTACGCAGGTTCCTAAAGGCATTCCTGATCCCCTTGTCAGTAGATGCTCTCAGTTCCTGTACTGAGAAGATCACGGCAGCTTCTGTGTCTCCACTGAACTTCTTGCTTGTCCTCTCCAAATTCATCTGAATCTTTCATCCATGTTCTCTTCATTCTTTCTCCCTTGTTCAAAGCTGGCAGCACAGCCTTTACTCCACATCTATATCTCATCCCTGCAGCATCAAAACCCCTCCCCTCTGGCTTCATTTAGTAAAACCACGTAGATCCAAAGGTTTTGTCAGTTCTAAGAATTCCTTGTCCATTTCCACTTTCTCTTCATGGATGACTATGGCATTTTCCTTAACACCTTCACCTGTTTGACCTACGTGCATTTGATGCCATTGGCTGCTTTTGTTTCTGAAACCCATTCCTCTTGTACCCATTAAAACTTTGTCTGTTCTCATTCTTCTCTTACATCTTTACCCAAATGAAGGCTTCTCCCTGACTTGTGTCTCTAGTATTTTGCTTTTCCATCTGTATTCACTCCATTACATGAGTTTACCTATTGCCTCTGTGGAGAGGACTCCCCAATCCCTAACCCAGGTTTCCTCTAATCTTCATTTCTAATTGCCCACTACTTGTTGGTACATGAATGTTCTGTATGGGTTCTACTCATCCAGTGCTGGGGCCATTGTTGCCCATCTTTCTCCAAAACTAATCCTCCTGTTTAGATTTATAGTGTTTAAAAGTACCTATCCATTCATTACTCTAGGAAGCTTGGATTTAGTTACCTGCTAGCAATGTCTTTTCCTCCCTTTTCCAAATAATCAGGCGCCAAATTTGTAACGTGTGCACCCTAATCACCTCTTGAATGCTTCCCTTGCTACTATCTTTACTTGAGCATCTAACTTCCTATTTTGGATTGTCCCAAAAGCCCCCTATTCTTCCTGCCTGCCTTTGTTCTCTTCACTGAAACCTTGACTACCAGCTCTCTTCCAAAGGTCTGTCAAAAGTATCATCAACACCAGGTACAAAAACCTTCCGTGTCTTGCCTTTAGCTTGCTATGTTTTCCCTCTTCTGACTATGACAATTCTGCTCTTCTAGATCATTTGTTTTTAATGTTTGTTTATTTTTGACGGGGCAATGGGAAGAGGCAGAGAGTGCGCTGGGGAGGGCAGAGAGAGACAGAGAGAGAGACAGAGAGAGAATCCCATGCTGGCTCCAGGCTCTGAGTTGTCAGCACAGAGCCCAACACAGAGCTCAGACCCATGAACCGTGAGATCGTGACCGGAGCCAAAGTCAGACGCTGAAGCAACTGAGCCACCCAGGTGCCCCCAAGATCAACTTTTAATGCTACCTATTTTAAGAAGTTTCCCACCTTCCCAGAATGAATTGTTTACATCTTTGATTAAGTTATTTCCAAAATTCTAGTGTTAAGACACTTTGCTGTGACCATTGAATCATATAAAATTCAAATTTGTGTACATTTAAGATCAGTAGCTTCTCAGGGTGCCTGGGTGGTCCACTTGGTTAAGCCCTTGACTCTTGATTTCAGCTCAGGTCATGATCTCCCAGTTTGAGGAATCAAGCCCCATGTCAGGCTCCATGCTTAGAGTGCTGAGCCTGCTTGGGATATTCTCTCTTTCTCTCTCTCAAAATAAACAAACTTAAAAAAAAAAAAAAAAAACCTTTAAAAAAAAATCATTGGCTTTTTTCTTTCTCCAGCCCCCCACTAAACCCCTAGCCAATGTCATCATGTTAATATCATGGTAGGTATCTGTCTGCATTCTTCTTCATGTATATAGAGATTTGGTTATAGCATTTTTTATAAAAATGGGAGCCTGAAACAAATATATAAAATACAATATGTAATATATAATACACATACTTCTTTGTTTTTCATTTAATATCTTTCCACAACAAAATGAGATATAGGCCTAACTCCTTTTAATAGCTGCATACAGTTCTAAGGTATGGATGTGTAGGACTTCAACTCTCCCACTACCCATTGCACGGTCAAGTTGTTTCCAGATTCGTTTGTGTGTGTTTATGTCTCTTGCCATGAATAATGGTGCTGCAATGTGTGTTAATCCTTATTTATTCTACAGGCCAGTATTCCTGTGCTTGTATTTCTTTGTTAGTAGAATCTAAGTCAGCTCGCCCTCCCCTCCTGCCAGTGGCTTTCTGTCATACTTGGAATACAAGTGAAACTCCTCACGATGGCTGACAAAGCTTCTGTGATGCGGTGGCCCCCGCCTCTCACATCCCCACCCCCCCACCCAACCCCCGCCCCACCCCCCACCCCCCAGCAAAAACCACAAATTCTCCTCCTTGAGCATACCCAGTGCTGCCTCCTCCCAGCTCTGGTCCCTCTGTTGGGATGCTTCCCCTCTGATCAGAGCTTCCCACAGCTCATCTCCTCCTTTTTCAGGTGTCGGTCAGATGTTACCTGCACAGCAGGCCTTCCCTGACCCTCAGTTGAAATAGTTTCCTATCCACCTTTGCCCCCATTCTGCTTTCTTGTTCTGTGTGGTACTTATCACCACCTGAAGTAACCATTTCATTGTTTTTGTTGAATACTTGTCTCCCCCATGGAGCATGTGAACGCCATGGGGGCAGGCGCTCTGTCGATCTTGGTCATCACTATATCCTCAGCTTCTAGAACAGTGCTTGTCACACAGAGGTGTTCAATAAATAGGTTTTGAATAAATGTGGGCATAACAATCACAGTTGTGTGTGTGTGTGTGTGTGTGTGTGTATTGTGTTACCCTCCCATTATGCGTTTTACTCATCTTCCTAATTCTTGCCTCTTCATACCTGACCATATGTCAAATACTTGAAATCAAGGGACTGTTGAACATAGTGGCAAATTTTAACGTAAGGATGACCTTGGAGATGGCCCCTCCCTACCCCCCCCATACACATTTACAAAATGACTCAAGGCGCTATACCTCTCTTATTTCATTTGGAAATTCAGATCGCTGGCAGTAATCTACTTGATTTATCGTTTTCCCCTTATGTGCAGCACCTCGGAGTTAATTAAGAAGGCCATGAATCTTCTCTCCGTAGCTCTTGCACACTCCCATTTGCAGGATACTCTCATATTGCTGAGACTGTTGATTTGGGACTCAAGTTGAAACATTACTTAATTTTCTCACATTGAGGTTCATTATGCTGAGCCTAAAGACTAGTCTTGCCTTTGAAGGCCCCTTCACTGGCAAGCTTTAAAACAGCTCTGTGTTCCCAGTTTCTAAATAACTTGTTCTCATTTCCGCCACCATGGCCAAGACCTTGCCTGCTGGCTCAAAGTAGTGCAGCTAGGTCAGCCTCATGTCCCCAGAAAGACCTCTCCCTCCTCAGCCATAGTGTAGATTTTCACCTCTGCTCTGTGCATCGGTTATTTCCGGCAATAGCAATGTGGACTTCGGACAGCCACACAGCCGTGTCATCCCAAGCAACATGAGACCATCCAGCCTGACCAATGAAAGACAGTCAAGTCATAAGAAAGCCTTAGCCTTACGTCCTTAAAAGACCAATGCAAAGTTTTATGGAAATTGTCATGTTCTGGAAGAATTAAGTATGTAATTACTTTGCTTGTTTTGTCATTTTCAACACAGAATAGCTTCCATTAGTTGAACACCTACTATGTGTGGGGCACTGGGCAGTGCACTTTGCTATTGCCATGCCATCTGTAATCTCACAATGACCCTGTGTCACAACTTTTCTCTCCCTTTCATCCCTAATAAATTCCCAAGACAGTTGTGAGAGCTCTTCACCTTTTTAATGCCTTGGACCCCTTTGGAGAACTGGCAAAGCCTATGGACTCAAAACATTGTTCAATTCATACACCAAACTACAGAGGATTACAAAGAAAATGAGTTACAACCAAATGCACAAATATTGTCAAAATATTAAAATCACCAGTTTGTATTGTGGTAACACATGCTTCTTTATCAATGCCTTAACTTCTGGCTTAACAGCCTCCATAATTTAAAATTTGTTGTGAATATAATTATGTTGAGACCTGTTATAGTCATCCCACGATATCAGAATATCTGTGACTTCTATGGATGCAGAGTCATAGCTACTGGGAAAATACTGTGACTAGTTGTCTAGATTCACTATTGAAAGAAATGCTCCTCGTGAGCTCATTTGAGCTCAAGGGATCAGGAGTGTCTCTTATGATCTAAAAATTAAGTGTCTGACTTTTAGCAACTATCCACCCCCCAGACCTTATTGCCCATCAATTGAAGGCATGGGTCAAACTCATCCAGTCAAAGTAATCCCTGATCTGCCTTGTGAAAGTTCAGATTCTTGGCCCCATTTAAGAATTAATAATTCTGTTTAAAAAATCTATTAAAAAAAAGAAAAATTCTGAATCTAGAGTAAAGAAGAATTTGTTTTCTTTTGTTTTATTTTTTAGAAAAGGTTCCAGGTGATTCTAAAAGCAAGCATTTGTAAGAACTATTGTAATCAGGAACAGTCCTCAGAATGTAAATAATATATGATTTTATTTTCCCATTTTGAGTGATCTATGACACAAAAATAAATATCGTGCCTTGGGAACTAAAAAAAAAAAAAAAGAAAGAAATGCTCCTGTATAGAAGTTAATGAAAGTGAAAATGCCAGTTATTTTGTTTCTAATCCAAGTTCCCAGATCTCTTGCATCCTGCCAATAACCCATGTGGGTCCTCAGACCCCGGGTAAGAGCACCTCACTTAGATGTCACAGTTACTAAGGAGCTTTTAGAGGTGGGCTCGGCCCCAAATTTACAGAACTCCAAAGCCTTTGCTTTTTCTTTGATGTCCTAATAACTTCTCATACTCTCCATCTGCTTTCCATCAGAATATCACAGTTTCTGTGTCATCATGCTAGTCTGTGTGAAGTAGGTCATGGCGACAGCAAATAATAAAAAAATTGAAATGTGTATAGGAACCTCTTTTGTTTCACAAGACTTCACCAATACTTCCAAGAATGCTGGGATTTTATGAAATCACACATTTTCTCCATGGAGCCTTGATTCTACTCTGCGAGTGTGCCCTTACCTCATTTTTGTCAACGATCAGAGAAATTCGGTGACTTGCCCAAGTTCACACAGCTAGTAAATGTGGGAACTCCCAAAGAACTCCCAGATCTTTTTGTTCTATTGCCTTTTTCCTGCCTTTCATCTGGATTGCCCAGGTACTAAGGTAAAAAGTCAGAGGATTTCTCCCAAAGCTGCGTGGCCAGGATGAGGCCCATGTCTCCTACTGATCTCCACCACCTCCATTGTCTATTACACATTGCCTTTAAAAACAGTTCATGGGGTGCCTGAGTGGCTCAGTCAGTTAAGCATCTGACTTNGTGAAGAAATATTCGTACAGATAAGACCTGTTGGTTAAAAGACTGGAACTCAGAAGTTTGGACTAATGTGTACTTTACTGGGTTGAAGATGAATCAACTTCTAGAAAAGAAAGTGTTTTTCTCTTATAATGGATTTCATAGCTTCAACTTCATGTCTCCACCTGTCTTTCTAAAAGGAAAGATAAGGGATGTGGGTGGCTCAGTAGGTTAAGCATCCAACTTAAGCTCAGGTCATGATCTTGTAGTTCCTGAGTTCAAGCCCCGCGTCGGGCTCTGTGCTGACAGCTAGCTCAGAGCCTGGAGCCTGTTTCAGATTCTGTGTCTCCCTCTCTCTCTGACCCTCCCCTGCTCGCTCGCTCGCTCTCTCTGTCTCTCTCTCTCGCTCGCTCTCTCAGAAATATTTAAAAAAAAAAAAAAAACCTACTGCTCAGAATTTATGCATATAGAATTCTTTAGTCGGATATGCAGACCATGTGGAGTGGCCAGACTTGAATAATTTAAGTGCTAGCTTGTATTTTATGTCCTTGTCTTCATTTGCCGATAAAAGCAAACAACAAGAGAGGAGAATTTTTCATTCCACCCTAAGCAGGTGGTAATTTAGTCACTGGTCATTGCACTCATGTCATTCCTGTCCCAGGGGCTTTTTTTCCCTTGCCTGGTCCGAGTTAGTGCATTTTCCTTGACAGTCAATTCACTCTGTACCATTGCTAAGGCCGTAAACGTGATATTCGACAAGCAGAAGGATTTGCAGAGAAGCCTTCCCAGCGGCTTCCACGTTCTGTGATCACTGAAATTTCCCTGCAGATTTCGGTGACAACATGGGCCCATGTAATTTACAGATGGCGGGGCTAGTGTACAATTGGTTCTTGCCAACTTCCTTCTCTCCTTTAATGAGATAGGATTCCGTGTGCTGAGGCCAGAAATTGGATCTGGCTTTTGGAGTTGCCCCTGCCTTCTCAGCAGAGTCTGTGCACATCTTTTCTTGCCTCTGCCTGACTTAGCTGACTGTCTTTGATTTCACGTTGAGAGAGTTGAGCTACGGTTAGAGATGTCCTTCCCGGAAAACACAGCATCACCTTTGCAACTTGAGTGCTTGCCTTTTTACATCACATACTTCCCAAGTTTGCCTTCTGCCCAAACTAAGGTTAGCAGGGAAGGAGAAGTCGTGTGTCATGGTCCTTATACCGAAAGAAAGTGCTATGGTCCTCTCTGGCAGTCAGCTACAGATGCCTCTGTCCTATAGGCTTCCAGAAAAAATGGAACTCATCATTGATGTAAACTTGATGTATTTTCTTTTCATTTTCATTATTACTGGAGCAGATATGTTGCAAAATCACTTACACTTGTTCTTCATTGGACCCATGCAAACCTTCACTCTTTATTGCCCACTTTGTTTGCGGCACCAACCAGATTCAGTGATGGACAGTTCTCTGGGGCCATACAAGTATGTTGAAAAGCTGGTTCCTGTATTGCATTAATCTTTGCTAGACAGCAGCCATATTTTTGAAAGCTCAAAGCCAGAATGCTTTTAATAATAAATGTACGTTATGCTCTTAGTTCATTATGCCTTAAATTTTTTTTCTGGTCTTTAGCATAGATTTCTCTAGGGCTAAGGTATCAAGGTTGTACTTTCTAGATTTTTAAAGGGACATGCACGTATTTGTTTATAATATCAAATCTTAATTCAAAGTTGAGAAATTCTTATAAGCCCTTCGGTGTCTAATTCCCTAGGTTACACAACACCCTAGTGGCTCCTAAAAGAGGTGGAATACAAAAAGACCAGGTCCTGGATCTGGAATTCTACCTGCTAGAAGCCTGTTTTTATTCACCTTCAAAAGAACAGAGCTTTTGTGGCTGTCTTTCTGATCTGTTAATACGTTTATTGTGTGAACATGAATTAAGAGACCTATTCTATTATGTATAAGATAATATTGTTCTGGCAAAGCAAATTAGTCAGTAATTTCAGGTGATCTTCTGTTTCATTTCCACTTAGTTGGTTTCTTTGGCACAACAATGTTGGGAATTCATCAGTATTACTGCATGTATCAGTACATGTTTTGTTTTTGCTCGTTACATAGTATTCCACTCCATGACTTACCAAATTTATTCTGTTGATGGTCTTTGGCTATTATAAGTGGAGTCCATGAACATTCTTGGACCAGTCTTTTCGTGGATGTAGCATTCCTTTTTCTTAGGTATGTTATTAGAAGTAGAATTGCTGAAGCATGGTAGAGTGTGTATTTAGCTGTGAAAAAACAGTTTTTGAAAGTGGTGGAACTATACCACTCTCCTGCAGGCAAGGTAGTAGACTTTCAGTTGTTTTTGCCAACTCACCAGTACTTTGTCAGTCACTTCAGTTTTAGTGTTCTAGTGGTTAAATAGTGGTATTTCGAGCAATTCATTTTCAGTCCCTCATACCTCTTTACTTTTGCTCTGTAAAAATGCTAAAATAAGAAAAAACTGGAAGAATTAGGTTTCAACAAATATGATGCTTTTCTAAGTGTTTATCCACATGTTTAAAAATTATAATAAAGTTGGGACACCTGGGTGGCTCAGTCGGTTAGATGTCCGACTTCAGCTCTGGTCGTGATCTCCCTGTTCGGGAGTTGAGTCCTGCATCGAGCTCTCTGCTGTCAGTACAAAGCCTGCTTCAGATCCTCTGTCCCCCTTTCTCACTGCCCCTTCCCCACTTATCTCTCTCTCTCTCTCTCTCTCTCAAAAAATAACAAAACTTAAAAAACAAAAAATTAATGATAAACTGTGTAGAAAATTTGGTCTTTTCAATTTGATTTCAAATTGCTTTACCATTATAGGTGGTTTTTCAAAAAACCCTTGCTAATGAGAATCCACGAATATGGGTGGTGAACTCCACAAGTGTCCCTGAGCCATTCCTACCCATGCCTTGGGGAGGGATGTGACCAGACAAGGTTTAGGTGGGACCGTAGCATCTACCCTCCCACACTCCCAGATGCCCTTGAATGCAGCTTCGGACCCACTCCCCAGAGCTATCCTAAAGTGCACAGCCATGTCAGCTTTCTATTTTAAAAAATTGAGAATGGCTTTATTTATTTATATATTTTTGAGAATAAAAGCAATGTACCTAGGTAGACATATATGTGTCATGAAAATAGAAAGAAGTGTGTTTCTGCAAAACTGCAAAACCTAGGATCGTAGTTATCCCTGGGGACAGAGGTACTATGGGAAGGAGACAGGGCTTTATCTGTATTAGTATTTTAGTTCTTAAGCTGGGGGTGAGGTTACAAGCTTTTGGTTCAGTGTTCTTTAGACCACTTTGAAATCTTTTTAATTTTTTTTTTTTTTTTTAGTGTTTATATATTTTGGGAGAGAGAGAGAGACATAGTGTGACTTGGGGAGGAGCAGAGAGAGAAGGAGACACAGAATGTGAAGCAGGCTCCAGGCTCTGAGCTGTCAGCACAGAGCCCAATGCTGGGCTCAAACTCACGATCCGTGAGATCATGACCTGAGCCAAAGTCAGACACTCAACTGACTGAGCCACCCAGGTGCCCCCAATCTGAAGTCTTAGGTGTCGCAAACAGTTCATTCTCATGGTTATTGCTGTATATATCAATATAATTTATAAAAGAAACAAAAATCACCTGTACTTCTACTATCATACACAAGAAGAAATAACACTCTTAACATTTTGGCCTGTGTTCTTCCAAGATTTTGTGTTCTATTCTCTCTGTATAATACATGTATTTGTTAACATAAATAGTTTCATAGTAAAGTGTGTTCATACAGACAAAACAGAACATATAATCCATAAATGAGCCATACCCTATATTCCATTTATATAATTTCCCTTTTTAAACAAATTTCTTTGTGGAACTATTTATACATTAATAAACATGGCTATATTATCATTATAATGGGTACGTATTAGCCTACATATGGGTTTACTATAAATTTAATTAACCAACCCTTTCTTAATGAACATTTAGGTTGTTTTTTTAAATTTTTTTAATGTTTATTTTTTGAGACCGAGAGAGACACACAGAGTGTGAGCAGGGGAAGAGCAGAGAGAAAGGGAAACACAGAATCCAAAGGAGGTTCCAGGCTCTGAGCTGTCAGCACAGAGCCAGACACAGGGCTCAAACTCCCTGTGAGAGCATGGCCTGAGCTAAAGTCGGTCGCTTAACCAGCTGAGCCACCCAAGTGCCCCTAGGTCACTTTAAAAAAAAAATTATTGATGTGTAACAGTGAACAACCTGTGTTTATATTTTTCACACACTAGTCCAGTTATTCCCTTAGGACAAATTTCCGTCAGGGAGTTGCAGAGTCTAAAGATGTGCACAACTGAAATCTTAATATATTTCACCAAAGTATCATCCAGAAATATATTTCAGTGTAGGATGTATAGGCGTTCATTTTGCCCTTCCTTACCCACAGTGGGAATTAGGATTTTTTTTTAAGTTTATTTATTGGAGCACCTCAGTGGCTCTCTTGATTAAGCATCTAACTTTTGATTTTGGCCCAGGTCATAATCTCAAGGTTCGTGGGTTCAAGACCCACATGGGGCTCTGTGCTGACAACATGGATCCTGCTTGGGTTCTCCATCTCCCTCTCTGCCCCTCCCCAGCTCATACATTCATGCTCGCACAGAGTGCACACATGTGTGAGGAGAGGAGGGGCAGAGAGGGGGAGAGAGAGAATTCCAAGAGTCCCCAATGTGGGGCTCAGTCTCACAAACCATGAGATCATGACCCCAGTTGAAATCAAGAGTAGATACGTCACCAACTGAGCCACTCAGGAACCCCTAGGATTTTATTTCTTTTTAAGTCATCTCTACACCCAACATGGAGCTTGAATTCACGACCCCAAGATCAAGAGTCACATGCTGTACTGACTGAACCAGCCAGGCACCACTAGAATTCCTTTGACTCTTTCCCAACTTGAGAAACTTAATAACCAAAAAGCACACTCCATTGTTATAATTTTCATCTATTTGATTCACTACCTCATTAACATATTTTTCTCTTTAGAAAAGTAATATCTCATCAGTGTGAAAATTTAGTAAAATAAAGACGATGAAAATATTGAAATTTTTCCACCCAGAGTTAATAATGGTTAGCATTTGTGGGTATTTTCTTCTAGTCTTTTTTCCTCTGCATATTTTTTCAGAATCCTGCCATACATAGGATTTTGTCATCTCCTTTTCTTAGGGTTATTGTATTTTTCACCTCTAAATATTGTTTTAAATAATCATTTGGCAGATTAATACTTGGAATTTACTTAACGATTTCCCAACAGCCATTGGACTGTTCTCTATTTTTCACTGTTACAAAGGGTGTTACAAACTTCCCTCTGACAAGTTTCCAGAATGGAGATTCAAGAGTGTGGACTTTACCACTGATAGAGATTGTCACGTTATTTCCATAAAAGATGGTAGTCCTTTTTATTCTTAACAGTGGCAAATGAGAATATTGTTTCATTATTTCCTTGCTGGCATTAAGGATGACCAATTTTTTAAAACTCTGCCAATTGAATATTAATGAAAATGTCAGTACATGGTATCTATGAATGACTGGAGTGATCAGTCTCACGTTTTTCATGCACACAGGGCCATGATGTAGAACAAGGCTGGGTCTTTTCAAAACTTGAAGGAAGGCTACAACTTCCGAGCTGCCTTCTGGATTTCCTTTCAAAGGGATACTGAATAGGAGATCTAGACAGAAGCCAAAATGTATAGCTGAGCCCCTATAGGACAGTGATCAAATCACTCATATAAAATTTGAGAATCCCTTGTTGGAAATGGAATGACTAGATAAACATGTGTGTGATTCCCGAGGAATCAAAGATCACATCTTGCACTCAGATATGTTCCTTCCTTTTCACCGTTTGTGATCAGTCTGTGAAAATCACAAAGGCCCTAGACCAGGAGGGAACCAGATTTGAGAGGGCAGAAAAAGAAAGCGTGTTGGCGATTTCTGCTCCCAGCTCTTTTCGACAGCCACTCCCTCCAGCTTCCACTCCTCTCCACTCCTCCCCAAAAGAGCAGAGGCCTATGGTGAGAGACTCTAATAGGAAATGGTAATTGGGCCTTTTCAAATCCCTTGGCTTTTAGAGGTTGACCCTGACTGGCCCAGTTCCTTAGGCCTGTGAGATCCACACCACCTTGCAGTCAACCTGGATGTCCCTTCGGTGCTCTTTTTTTTTTGTCTGAACTTCGGCAGCTGGGAGGTTAAGCCACCACCTCAGCTTTGCTGCTTGCGCTGCTCCTTTGCAAGTTACCAGATCAGAATCCCAGACCTCTAAAGGAATTAGGATCTGGAAAGCACTTTCTAAGCAGGGTACCACGGGAAGGTCAGACAGGATTACCCCTTGAGAGTTTCCAAAGAATTTTGTTTATCCAAAAGTTTCAACTAATATAAAAGCATGAAAGTAAACCAGCCCCTCCCACCAGAGAGATTTGGCCACCAGTAATGATTGTGGCAGACCATGTTATCCTGCTTCTCCTCTGTATTTACAGAGGCTCAGAAGAGGGATAACGCAGTGTATGGACTTCATCTCATTACAGGCATGGCCGCATTCCACACACTAGCACCATTGGTGTCTTTTGCCTTCCAGGTCCGCCCCTCCCCCACCCCCGCCATGTACACGACTGTGTCCAGGGTCAACCTTGAACAATGTTTTTCTCACTTGTGACAGGAATAGAATTTTGCATCTCACTCTCCACCTCCATTCCTCGCCAAACCACTGCAATTCCCCCGTCACCGCTTCAATCTGCACAAAGTGAGGTTTCATTACTGTATTTGCAATAAAAATACCATAAATCATGTGAGGCTGGTGTAAGAAAGAGCGGGTGGGGATAAAAGAAAAACAGCACTCTTCCCAAGTTAAACTCCCACCCAGCATCTGTGCAAGGCACCTTCTCGGAAGAACCTGGCCTTGTGTTAGCGGGAGTCGTACCTTTCCATGTAGAGTTGCCGAATGTATTGTATAGTGTTAATGTGTTGACCACTACTTCTTTTAGCAAATCGAGACCTGGAAAGTGATGCCAGTGTGCCGCTCCTTAAGCATTAGCTCTTTCTGATTACATTTCCATGTTTTGTAATAGCAGGGGAAGGAGAATTCAGATACTTTCAGTAGCTTTCCTATCGAACATTCATGACAAAATACAGAAATATACGTATCCAAGTGACACATCATTCAACAGTATTTTTCTTTCTCCTGTTTTCATGTGTACAGTGGCTGCACTGGTCATGTGTTTTTATTCATGACGTCCTGTCTTTATCCCCTGCTGCCTGACTTGTTCTAGGGATGGGATGAGATGAACTTCAGAAGTTAAATTCAAACAAGATGTGCGGGAATGAATTTCTTTTGGGGATAAAGGAGGAATGCCTTCTAGTTGGGAAGGATTTATGATTTTTGGCTTTGTTTTTCTCTTTCGTTTTTCATTAGTCTTGAGCACATTAGATTTTGGTAAATCTGAAGATTTATAAAACACAGGATCTTTCATTTCTGGTCAGGACTAAAGATCAAGGAGGGTTAATCAGCACTCAACTGAATATACTGAAATATACTCGAAAAACCTGTATCACATAGAAATATAAATTTTTTAAACAGAGTTACATTCGCCAGTCCTCATCATATAGTCAAATTTGGAGAAATTTAAGGATGTCGTGATCCATGGCCCTTATTCATCTCAAATAGTAATTTTGAGATGTCAGAAGACTTGAGTGATGGACATTGTGTGTTAAATATTATTAGCCATGAGGAAAACTTACTTGTGCTGTGTGAGACAATGTGACTATAACAATGAGCATATTCAGATCTACGTTGTCTTAGATTTTGCATATGGAATGGGTGCATTTTTCATTAGATACATGACTTTTTGTTGGCCTATTTGTGTTATAAATATATATATATGTATATATTTATAAATGTATACATATATATGTATCATGGAACAAAGTTATCGTGGGAGTACAACCACTTGAAAAAAATAAGAAATGCAACATTTTGGCGCTGTCAAGAGATATGATCTTTGTGTAGATTTCATGCTGAAGAACAATATGTACATATTTTAACCTTTGAGTCTGATATGTACTGAAATGTGCAGTGTCAGTGTCTATAAACGAAACCCTGTAGCTGTCACAGCTGTCTTGACTTCTGAAAAATCTACAGCACGTTTCTAGTCGTTCTCATGCTGATAATGTTAGAAAAAAGAAACACATGCGGACATACTCGCACACTCAGTCACAGATACCACGATAAATTCCAGACCACTAGATCTACTCGGAATGTCTCAGTGTCTCTCTCTCTCTGTCTCTCTGTGAGTTTTGCTTGAAATTAGCTTGAGCATTTTAGCTCCTATTTTAAGGACTAACAGACCCATAAGTTATCATCATTGGCACCTAAGGTGATCCAACCAGCCATCACTAAGATTCACAACCACCAGGGGAAAAAAAAAAAAGGATTCACAACCACTGGAATGGGTGGGTACCTTTTCTCTCCAGTTTCCCTAGTCATCTCCTGCTTGATTCCTTTGTATTAAACAAGCAAACAAAAACGCTTTATACTGTGTGGGCCACAGAATATTTTTCTAAGTTTATTTATTTAAGTAATCTCTGCGCCCAATGGAGGACTCAAACTCACAACCCCAAAGTCAAGAGTTGCATGCTCTGCTGATAGAGCCAGCCAGGCACCCCCACAAGAAAGCTTTTTTTTAATTAAGGAAATCCTAAGGTAGGCTATAAAGATGGTGGACAGAGAGTAGATCATTTATATCGTACTATTTTAACACAACATTTTTATGTGTATTCCTTTTCATTTTGAGTCTCAATCTAATTTTATAGACATGTGTATAAGGTTATCTAGGATATATATGTAGTTGTGTCATTTCATTTACTTACTTATTTTTAAATTTTAAGTTCATTTCAAGAGAGACACAGCAAAAGTAGGAGAGAGGGAGAGAGAGAATCCCACTGTCAGCACAGTGCCTGATGTGGGGCTCGGACTCATGAAATGCAAGACATGACCTGAGCTGAAACCGACTTGAGCCACCCAGGTGCCCCTAAAATTACTATTTTTTTAAATGACCACAGGGGCGCCTGGGTGGCTTAGTCGGTTAAGCGTCCGACTTTCGCTTAGGTCATGATCTCGCGGTTCGTGGGTTCGAGCCCCGCGTCGGGCTCTGTGCTGACTGCCAGCTCAGAGCCTGGAGCCTGTTTCAGAGTCTGTGACTCCCTCTCTCTCTGACCCTCCCCTGCTCACGCTGTCTCTCTCTCTCTCTCTCCTAGAAATAAATAAAACATTAAAAAATAAATAAAGTAAAATGACCACGTAACATGCCTCCCATAAGATAGAGGTCATGGAGACATGGACTCCATTGTATCACGATGGCTGCCTATAAGCTTTCATTATTCTACATTACCCTGAAGCAAGCAGCGGTCTATGTCCCAATAGTTTTTTCCCTTTTTTTTGTTTAGGTTTTTTTTTGCTTTATTTCTTTTAGATTATTTTCCATGGGACCTTTTCTATAGCAGATGCTATTTAACAATGAGTCTCCAATTTGTGCCACAAGGTAGATATTGGATGATAACGTTCATTACACATTCCTAAGTGAAAGCAGATTTCTACTAAATCCCAAAGCATCAGGAGGAGGGAGAGTATGAGTGAAGGGCTAGAGAGATTCACAGTTGCCATCAGTATGTTATAGGTCCCTAAGTGACCAGTTCATATGTTGGCATCATTGTCCACCGTAAGAAATTGTGTTAGGATAGGAGAAAATACTGCTCACGTAGATTTCAGCATGAGTCTACCTTAGTTTGTCTAAAATGGCGCCTTTACGAACATCGATCCATGTGCTATGACCTGTGCGATTATTTATGGCCCACTACCAATGTGGGGAAGACCCCCAGGATGGACAGTCACTCCTGTGCCACTGTTTTAATTCTGAATGAATAGCTACGGGGAACAGGGACAGGATTTGAATTGAAACATAAGTTGGGTTTTTTTTCTCTTCCAAAAGTTAGCCCTGATCCTCTCAATAGGAAGAAGCCATAGCCCCAAAGCTACATTGTTTCACATTTAGAGCTCATTGAGCTGTGATAGAAAGACAATCATTTTCATACTCCTAAAATCTCATTGACTTAACAATTCGGAAATATGTTTGCAGAATGCCATATGCCAAACTGTACATAGTATGTATGAGACTATATTCCCCAGAAAATATTGTCTTATTATCTGTGTCCATCTCAATTTATAGAAAATCAGCCCTAAAAAATTCTACTTCAAAGCACAATATCCTTTGGAATTTGAATTCCCTGATTCTGAAAGCTTGCTGTGTTCGGTTCGCTTCCTTTATTAAATTAAAGGTAAAAGTTAACCCTTGTCCAGTGATGTTTTAAAAGGAAAGATGGTGGGTGGAATCATTTATGTTAACCTTGGGCGAACTTTAGCCTGTTGATTTAAAGGATACTAAAAAAAAAAAAAAAGATGTGCAATTTATCCCAGACTGGCACGTGTAGGATTATTCTACAACCAGGGCCAAAGTTCAAATTCCCTTCAATATCAGGGGAAATTCTCTCCTCGGCACATTACTGTTTTAAAAACAACTGCCTTTCTCGCTGATTAAAAGTGATTTTAACTCTAGTGCTAAATACCAAAATGAAAGCAGCAGATAGGGAAGTGCTTGCTGGTCCATTTGCTTTTACCCTAAGCCTGGCCATTAAAGGTAATTAATTTATGGCCTCGCAGAGCCTTTCTGCCTTTCTTCCTTGGATTTGTTAGTTCTGCGTTCAGTATGGGATTCTGCATATAACTCCTCTCCACCATTTCTGATCTTTTTGGTGCCCCTTGTCGCTTGGAGAGTCCGGGATTAGCATGAAAGCCTTCTGGTTTTCGAAAAGCGAATCTTGAATCTCGGAGATTTAAAAAGACCGTGAATCATCCAATCATTAGAGCAAGTCGGTTAAACTTTTCATAAGCGATGGATAGGTACTGTGAGCTTGGCTTTCTTAACACTTCAGGCCACGGACCTCCTAGTAATTTTCCCAAATAGTTATAACTTTTAACAATCCTGACGTTTTTCTAACAGAAGGCCAGCAAAGTTAAGCACATCTACAGTAAGAAAAGTTTGAAGAAAAGTTATCTGCTACTTCTTGTCTACATGCATTTCCTTTTCTGTGTAACTAGTCTGATATATGGTAAATTCTCAATAAGTTGAGTGAAAATATCCATTCTATGTGAATTATAAAAGACTGTTAGGAATGTGTATCAACTAAAAATTGGTGTGCAAAAAGCAAAAAGGGTTGAAATTATTGTTTTTTTAATGTTTTTTGAGATAGAGAAGAAAAACTCAAGCAGGGGAGCAGCAGAGAGAGAGAGAGGGAGACACAGAATCTGAAGCAGGCAGGCTCCAGGCTCCAAGCTGTCAGTGCTGAGCCCGACGTGGGGCTTGAACTCACTAGCTGTGAGATCATGGCCTGAGCCAAAGTTGGACACTTAACCGACTTAGCCACCCAGGTGTCCCCTCCTAAAACTCTTTTGTGATGACATTTCCTTGTTTTATATAAAATGTCTGGTGGAAAGCTCTATATCCTAGAGCTGATCAAAGCTGATCATTCCATTCTTGAATTGATCCAAGAACAAATTCAGGCAAACCCATCTTTCCTGCCATCACTAGCCCTCCCTGTCAGCTTTCTTTAGGGAGACTATTTTCTGAAAAAGAAGCGTTTTAACCTCTCCCCCAGTGTTCCTCGGCATGTGTGTGGTGACAAATAGAAAACCACTCCCAATTCTGAGGCAGGATGAGGAGGCTGGTGGGGCCAGGTCACCTCCTGGGCTCCTCACTCACACACCCCATCCTTGGGCAGCAGTGAGAATTCAAAGTCCTGTCTTAGGAAAATCCGAATCCTATATCATTTGTTATAATTGTATGCCAGGCATCTGTGGGAGATGGTATAGCCTCGTGGTTAAGTACACAGCCTCTTGACACAGACTCCTCGTGTTCAAGTCTCCTCTCTTCCTTTGGTAAATTGTGCAGCCTTGGGCTCGTTGCTTAACCTCTCTCTGCTTCAGTTTTGCCGTTGGTATAGGTTGTGGTAAGTACGAAGTGTAAGGTAATACACGTAAAGCACTCAGAACAGTGCCTGGTGCACAGTGAGCACTAGGTGGCTGGTAGCTGTTCTTGTCCTCTCAGAGTTTCTCACGGAAGAAAGTTTAAACAATAAGCCTCTGAATGCCAGGTTTCCCTTGCAGTGAGCACCAGGTTTCCCTTGCAGTGAGCCTTTATTCACCCAGTTGGCTGTTCCATTGCCTTCTCACACACATTCCCTTTTCTTTTTTTTTTTTTTTTATTTTGGGGTGGAGGGAAAGAGAGATTCCCAAGCAGGATATGGCGCTTGAACTCACGAACCTCAAGACCATGACCTGAACCAAAATCAAGAGTCAGACGCTTAACTGACTGAGCCACCCAGGCGCCCCCCACAAAGTCCCTTTTTATTTTTATTTTATTTTTATTTATTTTTTTAATGTTTTTTATTTATTTCTAGGAGAGAGAGAGACAGCGTGAGCAGGGGAGGGTCAGAGAGAGAGGGAGTCACAGACTCTGAAACAGGCTCCAGGCTCTGAGCTGNTATATTAGAAAGCAATAATAATTTCACAGTGTGGAAATGGCTTATGAACAGACTAATTAATTAAATAGGAAGCAGAGAAGTGCATCTTATTTTTTTTTAAATGTTTTATTTATTTCTAGGAGAGAGAGAGAGAGACAGCGTGAGCAGGGGAGGGTCAGAGAGAGAGGGAGTCACAGACTCTGAAACAGGCTCCAGGCTCTGAGCTGGCAGTCAGCACAGAGCCCGACGCGGGGCTCGAACCCACGAACCGCGAGATCATGACCTAAGCGAAAGTCGGACGCTTAACCGGCTAAGCCACCCGGGCGCCCCACAAAGTCCCTTTTTAGAGCCCCAGTGTTCTTTGCATTATCTGCCGTCTGTCCTGCTTTCACGTGACTTCTTGTTCTCAGCTCTGTGTGTCGTGCATTCTACCCACCATCGGGGTCTCCCCTGTCGTGTCTTCCCTTCCTGCTCTGCTCACGGCGGCTTTGCGGCCAGGCCCTTCTCGGCAGGCCCAGTGTCAGCCGGAGAGGCGCACTGCCTCCTGGGAGCTTTGTTCCTCCAGACGTCATCCTTCCGCAGCTTCGCGCCCTCCCGGCAAGGAGTATCCGAAATGGTCAGGTGCTTGTCCCATTTTTACACCATGTCTCTTCTAAGTTCCCGATGCCAGGTTCATTTATTAGAAGTTATCCCATAGTGAAAGTAACCCGAAGAAATTTCCTACGCAGGACAAGTGTCGTGCCCGCAGGAAGAAAGAAAAGCTGGCACCTACCAGAGCACCCGGGTGGCTCAGCCAGTTAAGTGTCTGACTCTTGATACCAGCTCAGGTCGTGATCTCATGGTTGGTGAGGTCACACCTCCCCCCCTTCCCCCCCGCCTCTCTCTCTCTCACTCTGCCCCTTCGCCATTTGTACACGTTCTCTCTAAAATGTTAAAAAACAAAACAAAACAAAAAACGAAACTCGCACTTAGAAACAAGAGGTTTTTCTTCCAAATGAGTAAATTCTCACTCCTGGAACCATGGGGTCCATTCAGTCACATGGTTGGTTGAAAAGAGACCCTTGAATTGTCAACTGTATAAAATTTTCCAGTGAAAGTCTGTTTGGTTAAAGACAGTAGCATGCCTAATGAACTGGGGAGATACCATGTCCTGAAACTTCCCATTTGCTGTCAGAAGGTCACTCACAGATGTATATATACCTTTTCCAAAGAGAAGAATTGGGGGGGGGGGGGGGGGGGCGGGTGTTAAGTGCATTTTTATGCTGAGTAAAGTAATTGGTATTTCGCCCTAGCCCTCCTTTGGGCCCTCCTTACATCGCTGCACTGATTGGGCTTATCCTCTGTGAAATAAAGATAATGTAAGCTTACACGTTCCAGGTGCTTTAGGAGAGACCAAGAAATATAAAGTGCGGCCCCTGCGCTCAAGTAAGAGGACACACACAAAAACTTAAATAAAAATGCAAACTGTGTCACAAGGTATTGAGCTGAGTTATAGCTCAAATGTCAGTGCGGTGACTTCAGGGGAGTTGAAGTAATCAAAGATGCTTCATGGAGGAGGAAGGGATTAGGCTTTGCAGTATAAATAGGAGTTGGCTAGCCAGAGAGGAAAAAAGAAAGGCATTCCATGCCGAAGGAAGGGGGAAGTGAATGGCTTTGAGGTGTTTCCTGAGATTTGTCCAGAGCATGCCGAGTATAACTAGAAACACCAAGAAGGTCCTTGTTAAAATGTTTCGTCTAAGGGCACCTGGGTGGCTCAGTCCATTGAGCACGGGACTCTTGATTTTGGCTCAGGTCATGATCTCACAGTTCAGGACAGAACCTGCTTGGGATCCTCTTTCTCTCTCCCTTTCTTTGCCCCTCCCCTGCATTCACGCTTTCTCTCTCTCTCTCTTTCTCTCTCTCTCTCTCTCTCTCTCTCAAAATAAACTTTAAGAATCTCAAGTCTATAGTTTACTCGCCGTGTGGCAGTGAGACTACCTAACCTCAGAGCCACAACTATCTCATCTGTAAAGGGAGCATAATAAAAATTAATAGTCTAAACAGTCTTGAGCACTCAGTAGGCATTTCCCCAGGTGGTGCTGGTATTACTGATATTACGGCTACTGTCACAATTCTGCCACCGCCAGCACTGCTGCTGACCTTCCCACTACTCCTCTACTTCTGTTACTGGTGTTACAACCGCCGTTACTCCTCCTGGTCCTCTGCTGAGTTCTATCACCGGGTCACATCCCAACTCTTTCCCTGATTGTCCCCACCCCACCGCCCATCACCCAGAGTCCTCCGTTCTCTGCTCCCACAGTTCTCTGTAAGGAGACCCGACGGGGACGTAGCAGGGTGGGTCTGGTGCAGGCCAGACCGCAACCCCAAATTCCAAGACCGAATTCAGAGGTAAAACACTTGACCTCACTGTGCTCGTGAGCCACGTTAAGTAAAGATGCTTCACGTGGGACTGGACCCTCTGGTTTATAACAAGAGCGGATCAGAGAACGTGGACTGGACTTCAGGTTTCACTAGAGCCATTTTGCACCGCGCCGGGGATGCTTCAGATGAGCAGGGAAGTCTAGCTTACAGATTGTTGGGGTGGCACCCTACAGCACATGGGCTAGGGTGGCCGCTGACGGGGGGTGGGGGGGCGGTTCTTACAGCTCTGTTGTCACTCTTCTTTCCCCTTGACTTGGAACTGGTTGTGTGACATTTTTAAAAATGTTGTCTGTCTACTTGCTGTGGGAGGCATTCCTTCCCTTCAACATGTGAACTCCTCTTTAATAGAAACTACCTCAGTCCCCTTAGCGATGTTTATTTTGAGCGTTTTCCTGTAGAATCACCCTGAATATTAGGTGCATCCTTTAGAAACAAGAAAAGATGCTAAAATATACAAAATGGGGAAACCCCCGCGCCAGTGCAGGGAGATGAGTCTGTAAAGGAGGAAGAGGAGTACGAAACGTAGGAGTAAATTAATAAAGATGGCCCCCGTTCCTGGTACCTGCTCTCTTTGTGATAAATAATAACTTCCAGTTCTCATTCCTGAAATATTAGACTGCTCGCAAGGTCTCTATGTGAAGATGACCTATTCCCTCACTCCTTATCTCACTGACCAAGTTCTCCAACTGCCTAGATCTGTAGAACTTGTCTGACGGACTTGTTAGATTCGTGTTTTATTGCTGTGTCTAGAGGTCTGTAGTATTTTACATGCTATCCTTGGAATTTTCAATTAGCAAATTTTAATTAACTAATTGAGGTTTCTTATTAAGAACCTTTTATGATTTGTCGTAGCAGTCTAGCTGTGTGTGCGCCCTATTCTATTAAGAAGCCATTAAATCCTTGGAAACAGCCTGTGAATTCATTAATCTTACTGGAGTATTGCAGAAGTCTGAGTAGAGAGCAGAGGCATTTGTTAAGGTAGTGTCTTAAAATAGGATCTTCCAGATGATAGAAGGTTGCAACAATGCAGCTGGGGCAAAGGAGGGAAATATAGTTCTCCAGGTAACCTGAAGCACCCCATTTGGATCTATTTTTGAGTCCATTTTTATTCACTTTTTATGCCTTTATATAAGAAGTTCTGGAAATTTATAATACTCCATCCCTGCTGCAGAATCGAAATCCTGCAGAAATATCTTTTTAAGGCAAACCAGCCCAAGATGTCACTTTCTCTGAGACCACCTTGAACATGATCCCTTGTGTCACCATTTCCTGGAAAATAAAAAGCACAAAATCGATTTATTTTATAAATCACTGGAAACCCCTTCTGCAGTGCCAGATGAGAGCCTAACATTTAGGGCACAAAAGCTAGGAACTTCTGGAATAGATGTGGCCCCGTGTTATCAAGTTTAAGCTGGTGTCCTTCACGGTCACGGTGGAGTGCTTTGATGATTTAAATACTGTCCACTTCCCCAGGATAGAACCAAAAGAGGTCTGTATGTCAGATCAAAACAGGCCTTTGTCACTAGGGGGAAAGAGAGTCGTGGAATGCAGACTCAGGGCAGAACAAAACTCAAGCAGCGCAAACTCTCCATCAAGAAATGGCACCGTGAGTTACCACACTTGATTTTGAGTGTTTTGTTTTTTTTTTTTTTTTTTTTCTAGAAGAGAGAGAGAGAGAGACAGCGTGAGCAGGGGAGGGTCAGAGAGAGAGGGACTCACAGACTGAAACAGGCTCCAGGCTCTGAGCTGGCAGTCAGCACAGAGCCCGACGCGGGGCCCGAACCCACGAACCGCGAGATCATGACCTAAGCGAAAGTCGGACGCTTAACCGGCTAAGCCACCCAGGCGCCCCGATTTTGAGTTTTGATGGAAAAGTTAAAGTTTGCCATTATTCCTGTGCAGCCTTGACTCTGTGGGATCTCAGATACATGGACCCCCTACTTCAGAGATAGCACCCCAACAGAGTTCACTACCCCTCTGGCCTCCGGGCTCCCAAGTGGCGGAATCTACAATCTGCAGATGTTGTCCTCACACCAGCCCTGTGTCCCGGAGGCAGGTGTCTATGACAGCCAGGCCTGGCCTCAACCAAATTGGTGAGGTGGGTGAAGTTTGGCATGACTGCGTTTTTTACCCGTTCTCCTTAGTATAACTTTCCTGGTGCTCTGGATGTGTGCCACTCCCACATAAAGCCCCCTCCTCCAGAAGGCTGTCTCTAGCATTTGTGTGAGGAAAAACATCGTTCCCCTCCGGAGCTTTGAAGAGTCTTGGTTGACGGTAGAGAATGAGGCGTAATAAGTGACCATTCCTGGTAGAGGGGCAGTAGAGCATAATAATGACTTCTGTTTATAAGGTTCAAGGGCATTGGCTAATCACAGCCTAATACATCACCTTCTCTGATAGCATCCCCGTATTAAAATATTTCTTGAATGCCTGAGTCATAAACCCAAAGAGCGTGATTTAGTAGGGCTCTTTGGGCATGTGGGTTGATCATCTGCTCTCATGGGAACACGGAGGAAGGGCAAAGGATAGATCCAAATTAAATAGGTGTTAGCCGATATGTCACTTTATACTCTGCTTCATCATTGAAACTCTCACCACTGAATAAAGGATCCTGATCCTTAAAGGATCCTTGATCGTTAATCCTTGATCCTGTGTCCTACTCAACGACTTTGCTGGCCCTCCCACTACTTGATCCACGCCACAGCCCCCTACCCCATTCCAAACATAAGTCCATCTCTTCATTCCTCCTGGGCTCCATGAATTCGGTAAATGAAGTCCACGTGTCCCAAAGTGAATTCCTCACCGCATCCCATGAGATGCTCTTCAGAAGGATTCTATAGTCCATTTAAGTTTGGGAGATGTGGTACATCCTAGACACCTATTCGTGGTGCGAGGTTGAAAGATTCACGGTGCAAATTAAAGCCTCTGAGAATTTTCATTTTCGCTAAGCCAACTGATTAACTTTGTTTAGCCTCGGGGTTTCCACCTGTATTTGACTCTAAAGCCCTTTAGGAAATGCTGTGTGAAGTCACATGACTCACTGTGGCCTCCTATTGTACTCCCACTCCCAGCTGATGGTTTTTGTGTGTGTATAAACACGCCTTTTCGTGACACCCTCGCAGTCAGTTGCAAAATTTAAAAAGCTTCGTCAAGCCACCGAGCAGGCGTGGGGGTTGGGCGAGTGGGTGGAGAGGAAGTCCTGTCCATGGGAGCTCCTAGCATTTGCACCCCGTGTTCAGGAAACAGTTTGTTCCTGACCCACCGAAAGCCTGAAACTCGAAGAATATGAGTCAACTTCTTGTTCTTTTTTAGAAGCCAGGAAACTTACAGGGCTTTGCGGAGGTGATGTCCATTAGGAAAACACTCTAGAAAGCTAATTAAAAGTCTTCGCGTACGGAAAGCATCTCAGAGAAACAAATCATTGCAGTCCGATTGGAAAGGTCTCTGTCAAAAGCAGCCAAGAACATTAACTTAGCACCATTATAAATGAAATGATATAAATTACACCTCTTTTTCTAAAAACACACTGAATTCAGGGAATGCACATTGGCTTGATTTTCATAGGAGTTACAAAGGATATTTCACTTATTACCACGTTTTTCTATTACTTCACAAATCTGGCATCAACTGACGAGTATGCGTTGAGTATGTACAAGACTAAGATATATTTTGAGAAGTATAGGTAGGCCAAACCACAGGAATTTATTGGCCAGCTCCCATAATTGTCATGAAGTTAGGAGAAGTCCATTAGGAGAGTCCCACTTGAGCCTGAAAAGTTAAGTGTGGTGCTCAGAGAGTGATCTTGCTCATAGATGGAGCCAAGCCTGCCGTATCCTCCCCATGGACCTTAACTTTGATGCCTTTGATTTTCACAGAGTAATCACTTTTACTCATGACAGGTGGGTACCCTAAGCCACCTTTCTTTGAGTTGCTGAATTTGGCCTTCGTTTATGGGCTGACCAATCATGATAGTGAAAAATTGCTGGAGTATAAGGCTGGATGTCTTCTTTAGGGAGTGGAGGACAGGATTGATCCCACAGATGGACAAGAAGGCCCCACAAAAGCCACCCCCCTAAGTAAGTGTCCTGTAACTAATGGCCATACTCACCCCCCACCATGTCCTGCATGGTTAGCATCCCTCTACCGGTACCTACACGCACTGAGCTTCCCGAGGGCCATCTTGGTCAACCTTGTGTAATCATTGGGAGCTCACCCACCTCCAGCCAGGCTGGGCAGGGTAGGTGGAGAAAATTCAGTGAAGGGAAACAGGTAAAAGAAACACTGTGGCACCTGTAACGGGTGTGTGTACCTACAGGAGCTGTAATGAGGTGGGCTACCTACCTACCTACCACAGGGACGAAGGAAGTCTGCCCGAAACCTCTGCGATGCCTGTAGTTAGAAGCATCGAAAGACACGGTTTTACTGGCACCTGGACAGCCTGCCCAGAAGGGTCTGGCTGAGGGATGAGAGGGACCTGGCAGGGCCCCAGCTGGGGACAGGAGTCAGAGGTCACAGCACCCAGCCCCAGGGTCTACTACCTTTGCCGCCACGCTGGGGTAGTGGTAATCCTGTTGCTATGACTTCTCGGGTCAAATGTCCAGTGAGGAGCCGGCCGCGTCATGGTTGTCCAGGATAAGCCACCCGTCTTTTCCCAGGGCCGTTGAAGTAGCAGCGATCATTGCCTTCTCCCAGGCTCAGCCCCTAACTTACGACAGTTGCGGTTTTGTCCAGCCCTTTGGTCTGATCTGAAAGGGGTTCAAACATCATTCTCCGTCTTTGTTTCCCAGTTGTTCAAGTTAAATCGATCTTTCTTTTTTTTTTTTTTTAATGCCTTTCTCCCAACAAAAGAATGTGAGTGTATATGTGTTGCCGGGCTGGAGTTCCGTATATAGAGATTCTGAGGTTCTAGACCCTTCTGATTAGGTCACACACCCCAGCCACACTGTGGGGCTTTAGGGAAGCCTGCTCCCCACAGCCTCGCCCTCTCAAAGCTGAGCTTCTCATAAACTACAGGCACTTCAGCTAAGTACAGTGTCCAAGGGCTGGATTTGTCATTTGCCTTGGTAACTAAAACAGCCCATTTTAGATTCAGCATTAAGTCTGTAAATCCTTTTTTATACACGTAAATTGTAATCTCAAATGTTACCTTCCAGATGAATGCCTGAATTGGGTTTGGACAGTTTTCACTTCTTGGCTGAAGTTAACACAAGGCCCACACCTCAGAATGTAGTTCAAGCTTAAAATGTAGCCACCTGCACATTGGATTAGAGGGGCTTGAAAAATTGGGAAAGCGGAGAGTATTTTTAGCACATGGGGCCTCATAGCCTTACATGACTTAACTTTTCAGATTATGTTCGCCAGCTGGAAAAACGTGAGTTTAGTAGAACTAAGGCATCATCAAATATCTGTTCCATGCTTTTAAAACAAAGTAATCTCAGGATTGTGCTAATACTGTAACTAATATCCCATGCTACTGCCTTTAGAGCAGCAAAAAAAAAAAACAACCCTTTTTTTCTCAACTTAAGATGATTTTATTTAATATACAAAGCTCTTTGTTGATTAGGCTGTGGTTCCATTTGGTAACATTTAAGGGATCAAATAGGTAAGACTTTTATATTGAATATTGATAGCAGGTGCCTTTCAAATACCTACCATGTTTGTACTCTCATAAGAATAAACCTATCTTAATGTATTTTTTCCTGAACATGTTTTAAATGCATTTCTGCGTCTGTACTTAGGAAGAGAAGAAAACAGGCTAAGGTCGATAACATCTGATTTTAATGAAAGAGGAACATGGCTTGTTTTGCTCTCCCAGCCCCGTGGCCGCTTACAGTCCCTTTGCTTCAGTCCCTTTGCTTCAGTCCCTTTTCCTCGGTGATTCATAGTCGAAAGAGACAAGTCCACTCTCGGCTAAAGCTCAGGCACTTTGGGAAGGCCTAAAGGGATTTGGTTTCTTTTAGCCAGATCCGTATTTCAGCTGTTGGTATTACTTACGAGACCCATGAAAGAATGTAAACAGAATCGGTGGATTAGACTGTAATTTTGTGCTCACGGGCTGTGTCTGCATTGGCAGAGGGGCCCCTGTTTTGATGGGTGACCCAGGTGAGGCATAGGAACCATTTTACTGGGTGCCAGGATCAATGCCCTAATCCTGTTTTCTATCTGATAAGCTCCAATGGATTCCTCAAAACCCAGCTTCTCCAAAAGGACTTCCCTGACTCCTCCTATCCCTTACAGTTAATTACTCCTCTGTGCAGACTATTACCTTCACCTAGTGTGGAAGTGGTTATGTTTATCTGTGTACCTGCCTTGCCTGCTAGACTGCGGGCTCTTTGAAGGCAAGAGCTGTTTATTTATGCCCCAGGAACTGAGTACAAACTCGCGGTTACACTGAATGGAATTGCTGGCAATGCAGTTGCTGGGAGTACCCGTACCCCTTGCCTTCTCATTAACCAGTTTTTCATTCTGAAAGCATTTACTGAGAATCCTATATCAGAATTTGAATGTTTGCTGAGTGACCTAATTTGTTACAGAGGAATAGGCACAGTTAGATTCTTTAGCCACAAAGCCAAGTATGGCTGCCTAGGAAAGAGGACCAGAATCGGAAAAGTAAGCGTATGGCTTTTGCTCTGACATCTCAAATGCATGCTTTTACTTTGTGCTTGCATATACTGCGATAGCAAACGCTTTGGAACCTGGTGAAAATTGCATTATTAAGTAGTCAGAGGCCTGTATATTTCGTCAGGCAACTAGCGGTATTTTTTAGCTTAGCAGAACTAACATATCCAGGAATTTAGGGTCAGGACCATTATAAGCTATCAGAGGGTGAGCTACACTATTATTCCTAAAAAAGTTATCAAGCCCAGAATAAAATGAAAACCAAACTGAAGTAGAGGACATGGGCTTAATAATAAAACTGTTTCTTGAGCCTTTACTGTATGACAGGCACTGAGCCAAACTTCTTGAGTAAGATGAGTAAATAGAAGTAATTAACTCCAGTTTTTAAGTGGTTTATGATCATAAAAATCTGGGCAAGATTATTATAACCATTTATTTAAATGCCATTTTATAAGGAAAATGTAGTCGCCTTATTTTGCATTTGCAGAAAATTAAGAAAGGCTAAGTCCTCTTGTGTGCTACAGGAAGGTCTTTTTTATGATTGAAATTCAGATCGAGCCATCGTTGCATTTTTAATAGAAACGTATTGGACTGATTTGTAATATTGTGTCCTAGGCCTTGGAATAACCATTAACGTACGAGACTGAAACAACTACTTCGTGTAGTTCTTTTTTTTTTTTTTTTAATGTTTATTTTGAGAGAGAGACAGAGTATGAGCAGGGGAGGGTCAGAGAGAGAGGGAGACAGAATCTGAAGCAGGCTCCATGCTCTGAGCTGTCAGCACAGAGCCTGATGTGGGGCTCGAACCCACGAACCGTGAGATCATGACCTGAGCCAAAGTCAGACGCTTAACTGACTGAGCCACCCAGGCGCCCCCTACTTCGTGTAGTTCTGTGCAGTATACCACAGGCTAAGTGTTGGAGTAAATAAAATATCTAGCTCCTAGCACATAGTCCCACTGAGTAGGACAATAAAGAGTTCAAGTTTTGTTAACTGTTTGGTTCAAAGTTAAAATGACTTCAGAAGTCCAGTCCAAGTCTTGCTATATGGTTTTTAATTACTATAGGTTGACAATTATTGGGACCATTATCATAAAAGGCCCATTTATTTTTAGTACAATGTATGCCTATCTAAGAATTACTCAGTGGTCCCCTGGTCATGATGTTTGGCCATTCGTGGATTGTCTTCCATAGATGTATTTTCATCACACTTATAGGAGGGTCACTAGACAATCCCAGCCCTTCTTGGGAGGGATAGAGTTCAAGCAGATCTGCTCTAAGCATGTCTAAGAACCCTGGACCATCTTGGGCGCCTGAGTGGCCCTGTTGGTTAAGCATCTGACTTCAGCTCAAGTCATGATCTTATGGTTTGTGAACTTGAGGCCCGTTTCAGGTGAGCCCCACTTCTCTCCCTCTCCCTCACCCTTTTTCTCTTCCTCTCTCTCTCTCTCTCTCTCCCCTCCCCTTGCCCCTCATGGGATTCTCTGTCTGTCTGTCTCTCACTCCCTCTCCCTCTCCCTTCTCACTTGTGCACACACACTTGCTCATTCTCTTTCAAAACAAAAACAAAAAACACTAGACCATTTTGAAGTTAAAGCAGCTTTGCATATTTAGGCCCTCAAATGCTTCACTATCCACCATCTAGGGTGGTACCCAGATGTCGTACTATGACTTCCGAGTGTATAGACACAACAACATTGCAGAGAAAAGAGGAAGTTTTACACTGAGATCTGGCTGACACAAGTAATCACTTCTGTAGTACTTTGTAGATAACATAACAGTTTACTATGTGTAATCTCAATTTACAGTGTTCATGATGATACTACCAAATCTTGAACCTCAGAAATGTTAACAGATGTCTGTGAAACTCAAAAGGATACCTGTGTCTACTAAGTGTAGTAGGGAGGGTGGGGTGAGGTTATTATCAAGAGTATCGTGAAGAGCAAAGAAATCCCCAATGGGTCTGATGCAGAAGATCTGGTAAGTGGAAGAGACACCTGTAGTCAGAAATCCTAGGGTGTTTCTAAGTTGGAGTTGGGAGCCAACAGGGGGTAGGTTTGCCTAAATCTAACGGTGAAACTTGAAGCTCCTAATATACATCCTAGGACGCTGGCAAAGCTGTGAGATAGAGCTTCTTGAAGACCGGCATTGGCTGGGAGGTCAAAATTTAAATGACCACAGAGCCCATTTAATGAGTCAGGACCCATGTGGCAAAGGCGGTCTTCATACCCTGAGCATAGTAGCTCTTTCCTGCATGCAGTTTGGATTCCAAGACGATACATGCAGTCTGAAAGCTGGCACTGTGGGAACCTCAGCCACAAAAAAGGAAAAGGGAAAAACTGCAGTGTTGGGGCAGGCACAACTGCAGAGAGGATCGCAGGAGCCAGATGGTGCCCAAGAGTCAGCACAGTCAGCCAGGTACTTCTGTTGAGAGTTGCCTTCTACCACAAACCCTTCCCTTTTCCCCCAGCTCTCCCTGGCCTTCCAGAGTCCTGTATTGTTCTACAGAATTTATCAGAATGACTGTTGAATTGAAGGATTCCCAGGGGGAAAAAAAAGCAGAGTAACAGTCTGGGTAGGGACACAAAGCATGTACCTGCTGGAGCAAGCGGTTTTTATGGGATATGTGTGCAGCTGACAACAGGGCCCACTGAGTCCAGCCCTGTTTGTGGGTGCACATTTTAGCATCTGTCCCAGCCTTCCAAGAATGCAGAAAATGGTGTCTTCTAAGGGCAGATGGTAGTTAGTGACGTTAACGGCCACGTTGTCTGATCCCTGGCACAACTGTGAAGTGGGTCTAGGTGAGAAAGCTTCCAAAATAGAGCCCCAAAACTCGACAGCTACCTTTAAATCTTATAGTCTCCATTTTTTTAGTCACCAAGAAGATGGGCTATAGCTTGCAGGAGGGACTCCTTGTTAATGTTACTATCGTGAGAACTGATGGATAAAACTCAGCTAGATTTTTCCACGTTTTGGAAGTTGTAGAACTGTCCACAAGCCCTTGTAGATTATTGGTGTATACAGACCATAGCTGTGCTCCAGTTCCTTACACCTTGGCCAAAAATGTTCCTACGTGCCTGAAGTTGGTCTCCAGAATATGGGGCTGTTGGGATTATTCCAACCCCTTGAAAATACACTGATGCACAAGTGCTAAGTCATCCACTGTCGACATAATGAGAGACTATTACTGAGGTTTCTACTTGGGTTCTTTTTCCATACGCATTGCAGTGTGGTGGGGGAAAATTAATGTAGAAAAAGGAGAATGCTTCATTAGGACCTTAAGGTCTGTAATACGTATCACCAGATTTGTTTGATTAGATGAGGGGGAAAAAATAAAACCACCACCTTCCATACGAATTTTACCAAATAGCAGCATGTAGTTTTTATTTGACCGTCTTGGTGGTGATAAGCTGAAGCACCTCCTACAGTTTCTCTCTTTGTCCAGCCTCCCTGGGTCCAATCAGTCACCAATACCCCCACGTCCGTGAGCCGCCAGTCCCCAACTAAGCGGCAGCCCGGCACTGGGCACAGTCATCAGCACACAGGCCTCTCTGCGTGTTGTACCCGCCCCATAGCCCCCAGCATCCTCTCAGCCTTTGCAAGTTGAGCAAAGACCTCGGTAACGTGAGGAAAGTGAAATCGGAGAGCAAGGGGAGGCCTGGCCTGGAGGGGGCAGGCAGGGTTGGCTGTTAGCCATCACTGTCATCTCGAGACAGCGAGCGCTGGCGGCGGGCACTGTCAGCATCCAGGTGGGAATCCGTGGGCAGAGGCCCAATAAATTTTCATCAAGCGTTCCAGGGCTTTGATCCTCAGTGAGGAGTGGCTGGTGATGGCAATTTATTACCTCATGTCACTATGGATGTAAATAACCAAATAGAAGGAGGGGATAGTAAACTCGATACATTTCGGATTCTATAGTTTTTTTGGTTGGTTTGCAGATCACCGTGGATCAAAAAGGAAAAAATTAAGAAATGTGGACTTGACTAAATTATGTGAAATGTCCAGAAATAAATGCCCTCTTATAAAGTAGATTCATTTGAAAGAGGCAGAAGCTTCTATGAGCCAAAATGCCAAAAACAGAAGACTGGTGGATTCTTAGTAAACTAATTGTTCCTATTAGATCGTTTTTTATGGGCGGCTACTATTATGTAGTTCTTATAAATCCATTAGCAGAAGTACGTCCGATGATGAAATGAAATTGACTTGTCAACCGAAGACAAAGAAGACAAGACTTTATCTTTTTTTTAATGTTTATTTTAAGAGACAGAGAGAGACAGAATGCAAGTGGGGGAGGGGCAGAGAAAGAGGAAGACACAGAGTCCAAAACAGGCTCCAGGCTCCAAGCTGTCTGCACAGAGCCCAATGCGGGGCCCGAACCCACAAACCGTGAAATCATGACCTGAGCTGAAGCTGGATGCTTCACCGACTGAGCCACCCAGGCGCCCCAAGACTTTTTTTTTTTAATCTTGGAAGCATTTGAAAGCACTTAAAACTGTTTTGCAAACATAGGATGATATGAGCATCTCCAGGCTTAGTGATTAAACAATCTACCCTACTAGAAAAAGCCACAAAAGCCTAGACTCTGAAGATAACCAAAATGCCTAATATCACTTGCTTTTATTAGGTAATGTGACACGTGGAACAGACATAAGGCTTTTATGTTCACCTCAGCGAGGAAAACAAATTGTTCCGTGATCCTGTTCTGAAAAGACCCCGACATTAGGCAAGTTTTCCTGAAAGCAAAAAAATGCGGAACATTTCAGATTAAATGCAGGGGGCACGAGATAGCATGGCTACCCAGAGCCGTTTGAATTCTTTTCTTCCCTCTTAGGACAGTGGCACTTGTTGGCAGTGTCATTTCTGTCTTAGGGTCTCATTGTCCTTCAAAGGGGCAGAAAAAGATTTGGGATCATTTTTCTCTGCAGGAAACGCCCTGCCTAGCTTCTAGCTCTCGAAACCACACCCTTGTGGGAGTCCCGTCATCAGATATGATGGGACTCTTCTACATGTTGGACTTCAAGAAATAATCTTTGATACCTCCCACTATGCATTAGCATCTTAAAACTATCACAAGACCTTAGAATCCAGATTGGGACTTTGGGGGTCCCGAACTGAGGGAGTAGGGAGGAAAGAAAGCCTTTTCAAAATCTCTCACGACCAGACCTAAACACACAGCTGTTGGCCACACTTTTTAGGGCAGTGGCCCTCGTTGGCAGTCATAATCTGTCCCTGCTTCTTGGAGTAAAGAGGAGACCAACATAGTTTACTAAGCACACAGGCACCGCATACGAGACAGTCAACAAAACCCCTCCTCGCCTTTGAATTCACAGTCCTACTTAGTCTGAGTCTTTGTGTAAATCTATGTGATAGAAGTTAAATAGTGGCAAGCCACCTTTGGAGCTGCTCAGTGACCTAGAACAAATGGGTCCCGTTTTTGGCCCTTCCCCCAGGTCACCTAAGGAGATCTTCAAGACACAAATTCCTGGCTCCAGTCTTTAGAGATTCAGGTCTAGGAGGAATGATGTGCCACCCGGGCATTTGTATTCTAATCTTCCCAGTTGTGGTTTGGAAGACGCTCACAGCCCTGCGAGCACAGAGTACTCCACATTCTCAAGGAGACTTGGTTGGTTGTTAGGGGGACCACGGAGACTCTCTGACTCTTCTGTCAGTAGAATGTTCAGGAGCACAGAGGCTGCTTCATCCCTAGTCCCTGTTGGCTGGTGGTGAACAAGAGGCCATGCACGATCCCAGAGTGCCTTCAGAATTGCATATTAGTCTGGAGATTAGTTCTTCAAAACTATTTGTCCCTATTTAGAGTATGTGGAGGGGACTAGAATATTTGATTTCCCTTCCAGACTAAATAAATTTACTGCAGATTTAGTTGTATCTCCTGGTTACCCAAGTAGAGTGAACACTCCCGCAGTGAGATTCTGGAATGCTGCTACAGTTGTGGATATTCTGAGGACTATCCCAGATTCGTGGATCACTTGCAAACTCTGAGAAATGAGTTCTTTTCAGGAACGGTCTGTCCATTCCAGACCAGGGCCACGTACAAGTTATAGAACTCTGGGGTAGAGTCCATTTCTGCCAGGCAGTCCTGGCTGATGCTGCCGATCCTGAGATCCCTTGGTAAGGGCACCCTGATGAACCAGACCCCTGATGTGTGTTGGTTTCTGGTCTGGAGCGAATCCAGTAACCATAAAAATCTGACAGGTGTAATCAGACCTGGTGGGGGAAGTGGTGGTGACTCAGTGTGGGGAGGGGGTTGCTGGGAAGCTCTGGCTTGTTAGGGACCCACGGACCCCTGGGACTGAGGGAGGAGGTACACAGGGCTCTGCTGGTCCACCTCAGGACCAGAGGTTGGAAGATGCCACACAGAAGCTCAGTGGGGAGAGTCAGGATTGCTGGTCACAGTCCAGAAAGTTCATGCTGGGTGTGGCTTGCCCCACTGGGCTTCCCTGGGTATTTTTTGCATTAGCTCTGTCATCATTTTGTATAAAGCCAATACCTACACCCTTAATTCTGTTTGAAATATGTCTTCTTGTTTTACTTTGTTTAGAAGGGTGTTTGTTTTACTTTGTTTAGGAGAGTGTCCAGTAGCTGTGTGTTTAAGCTCTGGCCTTGAAAGAGTTTTCAAAGGTTTCTTCCCCCACTCTCCCCACCCCCACCACCAGTTCAGGACCCCGAAAGTGCCAAAGTGGGTTTTCAGACCCCTCCCCAAAGATCCAAGATGGAAGGATTGTTTTCTTGTAGGTCTTGGGATGGTTTTAAGGTGCCCATGCATAGTGGGGAGGTGTCAAACATTTCTTGAATTCATGTGTTAAGAGTCCCATCGTAGCTGATGATAGGATTCCAAAAAGGGCGTGGTTTTGAGAACAAGAAACTAGGCAAGGGGTTTCCTGCAGAGCAAAACGATCCCAAATCATTTTCTGCTCCTTGGAAGGACAGTGAGGCCCCAAAAATAGAAATGAAGCTCCCTAGGGCTGGCTTTACTCAGACTGCTGGAGCGCTCACTGCTGACATGTGTTTTTATGAATATCGTTGCTAGTGGAAACCGCTTCGGGCAAATGACAGCACCCAAGATTCTCATGTGACCCCTGCATCATTTTTGGAAAAAAAGTGACTTTACCAAAAACAATAAGTGAAATCCCGCGTCCATATGTTTCAGGCGAGTTCAAGAAACGATTACGTTGGCCTGAGACCAGGACTGGGAAATAAATAGCAGGCATAATTAAGTTTTAAGATGTGGTCGACATTATAAAATGAAAAATTTGATAACGGCTGCTTAAATCTGGCATGCACATACAAAACAAATTATAGTCTACCGCTTAAGTCACAGTTTGTATCTCAGATTACTTAATTTTTTTCAGTCGACGTGTGTCGACGGGCATATTTTTCAAAATAGGAAGCCCAATGGCAAATGGTAGCGTACCCCAGAAAATTAAGGGATCTGTCTGCAGGCAAACAAAGGCCTATTAAAACCTAACGCACTGTTGACTCCACCTTTGAGCCACCACACTTTCTATTGAACCGGATTCACGCATAGAACGATCTGGAATACAGAGTCCTACGGGTAGGACTCTCCTAGCACACCGGACACATAAATTACCTTCCTTATTACTAAAGTGTTTGGAAAGATTTAGCTCCCTTTGTAGTGTTCAGAGAGCGTTAAATGGTATCAGACCATTGCGCACTGCCCAGTGGGGCAGTAACTTTCACGCGAAACTCATCTGTAGAGGATGTGTTTCCATAGTTTCTGCGAAACCTTATGTGGAATTTGAACGTACGCTTAAGGACACACCAAGGAGGGATGCGGTACAAAGTAATTTCCACATCAGCATTGCACTGTGTCATAGGAATCAAAGGAAGTGTAAAAATTGGGAGATGGACTTAAGCCTACGAGGTTCCATTCCCAGTCAAAACCTGGGTTGCCCTTGACATCCTCAGGATGTGGGACGTGGGGCCGCAAGGTATCTCTGTGGAACGCACGTAGTCTGCCAACACCCTGGAGAAGGGGCTGTGTCTCTTGCCCCCAGATAACAGCCACACTCACCAAAGCAAAACGCAGACACACCTGCTGGATAGGGAAGCGATGAATGCTCATGCAGAGGGGCAACCGGAACGCCACTGGGAAGAAAACCGGCTCACACGGTGTTTATGAAACACCTGATTTACACCCTCGTGGCACTAACTTGGCATCATCCGGAGGGGAAAGACTGGCTCCCTAATTTGAGATTGAATGTGAAGGAAGAAATGAAGCAGGCCCGAGGTGTCAGGGAAGAGAGAACACGTTATTTCAGAAGGAAATGACCGCATTCCTCTTTCTTGCATCTCCCCGGATCTGTCGCGGGACACCCTCATCTGGGTCTCATTAGCCATCTGGCCGCGCAGCCTCCTGCTGGTAGCAGAGGCATCTACCCTGCCTTCCTCTCCCCCGCATCGTTTCCCACAGCCTCGAATCCTGCTTGCAAGCCATCTTGGGTGTGGCCGCTGGGGAAGCATCATTTGGCCCCTCACTGGACAGGATGAGCTCTCTGTCCCTTGTGCATAGACCACGCGGCCCAGATGTAGAGAATGGGAACATGTGTATTTTCATGGGGCGGGGGAGGGGGTCCCTTCTTGAGCTGGCGCCCATCTGGTCTGGGGAAATTCAGAACCATTTTGGAGGAGGTTGCCTCATGTCATGCTCCGAACCGCTCCACTGCTCTGGGTTCTTGTCAGGCTGGCTCAGGGCGGACGGGCAGGTGAGGCAGGCAGGTGGCCGTGTGGCGGAATTGAACAGTGGTGAGATGTCCACTTGAAAAAGCAAGCCTCCCTGGAGTCTCAAAAGTCAGGGAAGAGGAGGTTTGTGCCCCCAGAATTCCCGCCCAAGGCTGAAAATGCCTAAGGTCGTGTGATGAAATCGCACCCTCTTACCTCACCCCCTGGAACTTCCTGCCCACCATGAAAAGATAGAGGCTTGGGATTCGGGCTTGGTCCTGCCCTGCTGCTTCGTGCTTTGTCACAGCAGAAAGCCCGAAAGGCGTGTATTAGTTATTGCTCCTTATGATTAAAATGGCCCATAACAGTGTCAGGCAGTATTCTCAGGCCAACGTCAACTTCTCCCATCCTTGCTACTGAGAGCATTTGTCTGTGTAAATAAAATACACTGAGGGGTCCCACCTGTTTAGGCCAATGGGAGCTTTGCCTTTGGCTCACTCTGGCCGGGGCCCCAAAACCTACCAGTTGTGGGCTGCTACGCAGCTCCTTTACCCTCTCTTAACCTATTCCCTGATCTCCAAAGGGAAGATGATAAGGGCTTATAGTGTGGCTTCGACAAAGTAAAGCACTCGCCACAGCGGATGCCCTGGAACGAATGACCATTTCGGTAAAATGCTGCGCCTTTCGCTGTGGCGAAGGCAGGGCTGTGCAGTGTTTGCCTCAGGTGATCTTTCCAAAGAGTCTCATCCTTGGTTTTGAAGAGGTGAAGGCATCTGTACCTGTAGACAGGAGGCTGTAGTAAATGATCTGTAGAAGTAACTTTCACCTCAGCTCTTAAATTCTGACTGCGGTAAAGAGGGAAGATTGAGCGACAGGATACACGTAAGAGTGAGCAGTTCCTAAATGATACTTGTGTCCCATCCTATCTCGATCATAGGAACAGAAACACAGAGACCGTGACCTGGTGTTCATCACCCACTGTGCGACGGCACCATGCCAGGTGTTTTGACACGTGTTACCTCTTAATCCTTGCACCAGACCCCCATCCGTGGGGTGGATGGTGTTGGCTTCCATTTTTCAGCCAAAATGATTTCTTCCGAGTAAGTGACAGAGCTGGAATTGAACTCGGAGCTGATACCAGATGCCCTAAAGAGTTATAGAATTGTGCAGCTTTGTGCGCCACCTCCCTCGTTCCCGCTTTCCAGTAGCTTCCCTCCTGTGGGCCATGCTTAAGCTCGCATAAATTTCAAAAATGGCCAGTTCGTCCTGCCGGACAGGCCCTAAGTAAGACGCATCATAATTAGCTATGTCTGATTGACCTCCTGTTGTCCTAAGCTGTAGCCCCTAATTGTATGGTGGGGGGGGGGGCGGTTTGCTAAGGCTAGTTTTATCATTTTGACAGTTTGCTAATAAAAGGTCACCACAGGTACAGAAGCACTCTGATTTACATATGGAAGTAAAAGGGCATTATGGGAAGTCAGCATCTAAGGTAGGCCTGCACATTTGTTGCTATTGACACCCATGCTGAGATTCCATAATTGACAAGAAATGCTATTATTAAGCAGGTCTGTTGAGATAATTAGCACTCAGGGTTGCATTTTTAATCGGACTTGAGTCAGATAATTTATCACAGCAGTAGCAAGCTGTCAGGGTCATACAATAAATACTCATTAAGGCTGAATAAAGATTAACTGCAAGCTGAAGGAAAATTAGGCCAAGTAGTAACATTTGATTTCAATATTTACAGTGCTAATTTGGACTAATATTGGCAAAAAGATCAGATCCCCAAATCGAGCTCATTTATGAAAGAAGAGGAGAGGTTGCGGTGCCTGAGCGGGAATCTCTTTAAAGCTCGAAATCTTATTCCTAACTGATTGCCCAAAGGATTCATTTTGAAAGGCTCCTTTGGCATGGCTGCTCTGGGAGCCTGGATATCTCTGCATGAATAAGATGACAACTCCAAACAGAGAAATTGTGCATCTTGAAGGCATGCCTAATTTGTTAACATTAGTCAGATCCCCGCACTTTTAATTTAATGCAACTCACTTGTCTTTGGTTCATACGTGGGCAGTTTATGGCACTTCAAGTTAATTAGAAACACCTACCATTAAAACATTGCAACATCTTTAAAGGAAAAAGGAAGTCATTTCAGGCCACTATATTACCAGGCCGAGACATTTATGTACTTGCTGGTAATTTACAGTATACTAAAGATAGGGAACCAAATGAGAACATTAGTATTTATGAATACAGTAAATTTTGTTGACAAAGCCAGTGTAAAAGGTCAGATACAGAATCCACAGCAAACATGCAGTTTGTTTATCAGACTGAGAGGCTTAGTTAGGCTTTAATAGAAAATTAATTTCAAGGGCTGCCGCACTGGTGTAAAAACCCCTCTGAAGACCCGAGATCCACGCAGCCTCTCCCGGACCCTAATCCTACTCAGGGACCAGGAGGGTCCGTGGCTGGAGTGGCCCATCACTGGCAGCTTGGTGCTGTTGCCAGACTTGAGGGTTTCTGGCCAAATCACTGCCGTCTTCAGCGAGCTTTTGTTTAAAGCCTAGCTGTGTTCACGGTCTTTCTCTGTAGAAAAATTATAGGTGAACTCTGAGAGACAGGGCTTCTGGGAGAGCATGTGCTGTGTGTTGGAAATGCCAGCTATAGAAAGACCATGAATTAGACTGAGGCAAGGACTCTGAGGTGGGTCTGGGTCACAGAAAGGCCACATGAGGGCATGAGGGGACCAGGCTGAAGGGGGTTTAGGTGTTCTGAGGTCAGGAGCTGCCAGAGGGTGGGGGTACTGATCCCAAGGGGAGAAAAAGGAGAGAGCAGTATGAGGAAGTTGGAAGTATTTGGTGGCCACAGCAGAAAGGTCTTGCCTTTTTCACCATCCCTTCCAGGGAACTTACCAGAAATAAACTGAAGAGGACTTTGTGTTCCGGGGCTCATTTCCAACGGTGGTTCATTCCGGTCTGGTAACGTGTTGGGTGGCGAGCAGGAATGAGGAGGACCGAGGAGGTGGCAGGCAGTTGGCTTTCTTCCCAGGAGGCTGCGGCCTGCTCACTGCCATCACCCTGGAGGTCTCCATCCACACCCCTAGTCTGACCCCTGCCTGCCTTTGCCCTCAGAGCCCTTCTCATTGGCCATGGCAGACATGGAATAGGCTTTGTAGCCAGAAAGTGATGGGTTTAGGGACACCCGGGTGGTTTGGCCAGTTAAGTGTCCGACTCTTGATTTCATCCCGCGGGTTCGAGGGATCGAGCCCTGCATTGGCTCTGTGCTGACAGCACAGAGCCTGCTTGAGATTGTCTCTCTCCCTCTCTTTCCACCCCTTCCCCCACTCATGCGTGTGCACATGTGCACTCTCCCTCTCTCAAAGTAAATAAAACTTAAAAAAATGATGGGATTCAATTGATGAATGGATCAAGAAGATGTGGTTATCTATACAATGGTATACTACGTGGCAATAAGAAAGAATGAAATCTGGTCATTTGTAGCAACATGGATGGAACTCGAGGGTGTTATGCTAAGCGAAATAAGTCAGGCAGAGAAAGATAGATATCATATGTTTTCACTCATATGTGGAACAGGAGAAACTTAATAGAGGACCATGGGGGAGGGAAAGGGGGAAAATAGTTAAGGAGAGGGAGGGAGGCAAATCATAAAAGGTGACTAAATACTGAGAACGAACTGAGGGTTGATGGGAGTAGGTGAGAGGGGAAGGGGGTGATGGGCATGGAGGAGAGCACTTGTTGGGATGAGCACTGGGTGTTATATGGAAACCAACTTGACAATAAACTATAAAAGAAAAAAACAAGTAAATAAAAAATAAAACTGCAGCCATCAAAAAAAAAAAAAAAAAAAGATGGGGTTAATTACAAATAGGGAACCAGAACACCTCTGATTCTAGTTTATTCATCTGAATCAACAGTGTGTCGACCTTGTGGTGGGAAGCCAGGGATGAAAGCAGATCTGAATCCTCAGAGTTTCTCATGAAGTTGAGAGACACACCAATAACTAAAACCAGGCTCCGGCGCTGAGTGCCAAATGTAAGAAAAACAACACATTAGGGTTGCTGATGGCAAAGTGACACTTAGCCCGTGGCCTTACATGCAGGACCATCCCGCTTCTAAAAGGCCACTGTTATTTCTTGCCGAAACCCGCTCGCTGCTGAAATTGCCCTAAGAGGGATGTGAAGGAGGAAATAAGACTGCGGCTGTGGTCAACTGGCTGGCCGGCCGGGGCGCAGCTCATCCCCTTCACTCCAGACCCAGCATCCTGGAAGCCTGGCTTGCTGCTGTCCGGGGGCCGGGTGTGGAGGCAGGCCTGTGACCTTCCAGCTGGACAGTGAGGCTTTCCTGCCTTCTACTTCCCCTGCGAGACTATTTCTTGCCCTGGGTCCCAGTTCTTCCCCACCTCAAGCCGTTATTTCTACCTAGTTTGACTTTCCTCTTTGTTACGCTGTAAGAGTTTTCTTCCCGGAATCTTGATATTTGAAGCAGTGAACTTCTGATCACCAAAGAGCTCCCAAGGTCCCAAATAATGAATCTCTAACTGTAACGTTCTGTTGGTGTGTTTGGAGCGGAAAGGTCTGCTCCTCCAACCACATCACATGGCCAACTGCTACTTGGCTCTAAAACACTAACTGTATTTTAGAGACCTAGCCCAAGTGTCTGGTTTCCGGCTAAGCAGTGAGGGAGGTAAAAGAGGCAGAATACCCTTACGGAAGCCAGAATGAGGCGCACTCCCCACATGGGGGCAGAAATCAGAATTTTCAGGTCTTTAAAAAAGAATCCTTGGGGCGCCTGGGTGGCTCAGTCAGTTAAGCGTCCGACTTTGGTTCAGGTCATGATCTCACGGTTCGTGAGTTCGAGCCCCACTTCGGGCTCTGTGCTGACAGCCAGCTCAGAGCCTGGAACCTATCTTCATATTCTGTGTCTCCCTCACTTTCTGACCCTCCCCTGCTCGCTCGCTTGCTCTCTCTCGCTCTCTCTCTCTCAGAAATAAATAAAACATTTAAAAAACCCTTAAAAGCAGCCACATAACTATTAACAATATTAGCTACTCTTTATTGACCACTTCTTGCCACACCTCATCAAAGCACTTTGTATCACGTTAATGTGTTCTGTCATTATATCTGCATTATCCCCATTTCACAGATGAAGTACTTGAGGCGCAGTGATAATTAGTAACTTGCCCATGGCTACAGCCCCTGCAAGGGGCGAAGCTAAGGTTACTATGCTCTGGAACTCCATGGAAATTGCCACAGGGCAAAGAACTACTTAACAGAGGCCAGGGCTAGGACAGAGAAGCAGGTTTCCAGAGGATCTGACAACACCCACAGATGCTTTGGTGGTGGGGGCTTGGGGTCGTGTTTTTATTTCAGGGAGAGGTTAATGTTGAATTTGTAAGAACAAGACAAGGTATGTGCCTGCGTATTATAGAACCTAATTTCCCTAAAGAGAAAAAGACCTTAAAAAGCAGACTTCAGGGGCACCTGGGTGGCTCAGTCAATTAAGCACCTGACTTTGACTCAGGTCATGATCTCATGATATGTGGGTTCAAGCCCTGCATCAGACTCTGTGCTGACAGCTCAGAGCTTGGAGCCTGTTTCAGATTCTGTGTCTCCTCTCTCTGCCCCTCCCCAGCTGTGCTCTGTCTCTCTCTCTCTCTCTCTCTCTCTCAAAAGTAAATAAACACTGAAACATTAAAAAAAAAAAAAAAAAAAAGCAGAGTTCACTTGAAGATGCATATGGCCATTCATTCCAACAGATGATAATGACATTTGGAAGAACCTTTGTTAAATGTCTAGAGGTCAGGCCATGTTCAGAATTTGGCTGTGAAAGGGGCTCCTACATGGCTCAGTCGGTTAAGCTGCCAACTTTGGCTCAGGTCATGATCTCGCGGTTCACCAATTTGAGCCCCGCGTCCAGCTCTGGGCTGACAGCTCAGAGCCTGGAGGCTGCTTCGGATTCTGTTTCCATTTCTCTCTGCCCCCTCCCCTGCTTACTCTCTGTCTTTCTCTCAAAAATAAGTCAAAAAGTGCAAAAAAAAATTTTTTTTAAGAATTCGGCTGTGAAAGTGTGTAATAGAAAAAAACCTGAAGATAATCAAAATGTTCCTCAGTTTCAGATTGGCTCAGTAAATTGCATGTATTCACCCTATTTAAAACCATGAGGCAGATTCACATATAATGACCTGAAAAGATGTCCAAGATACATTGCTATGCTTAAAAAGAAAAAAATATACAAAGTGCTATATAATCTTATATATATATTTTTTTTAAGTCAGTAAAGAGAATACACTAAAAAATGCAACTAGCATTCCCCAGCCACCATTGATGGGACTGTAAAAACTCCCTTTTTACATTTAGATAATTCTACAACATTTGGATGTTTATGGTAAGATGTGCTGCTTCTGAATTCCAAAGAAACAAAGAGATAAAAAAGCCAGTTTTAATGGACAGTCCTATTCAGGCAGGTAAATGAGATTTCCTAATGGGATATAAAGCTTTTTCATAGCATATTGATTCTATTGTTATATATCCATAAAAACAAGAGAGAACACAGATTGCTTAAATTTTTTCTCTGATTTGTAAGCAATAAATCTATTCACTGATTTTTTTTGAGTGTTTTTGAGTCAACGATTTATGTTCCACTTAGTAGATGTGCTTTGGGAAGAGAGAGATCATATTTTGGTTACCTCTGAGCAAACCAGGATGAGAATATATCCTAGAAGCATCCAGAAGGCAAAGTTCAACAATAACAAGAAGTAGCCACTGCCTTTATTGAGTAGCTGCTGTTTACGTCATTTAATCCTTACAGCCGTCCCGGGGAGTATTGTATCGGTCCCTGTTTCTCAGTAAAGGAAAGTCCAGGCAGAGCGAGGGTAAGCGATGTGCACAGAGCTAGTAAGTGGTAGCCTGGGGGTTTTGAACTTTGTGGGTTGCTCTTCCGTAATCCTTGTTAACCATTAAGCTTCACTGCTTCCCTGTGGTGTAAATGGTGTGAGTACCAGAGCTTTCTTTTCTAATGGCCATGCCTTCTTGGTCTCTACGAGCTAGTCCCAAAATGGATGTTAGTTAAGACTTCCACGACTCTAGTTGACACCGAGTAATAGAAGTCCGTGAAGACGAGCTAACGTTGACAAAGCCTCACGGGAGGATTTGGGAATGAGGAAGCTGCTGGTCTGGGGAAGCAAACAGAGGAAAACTAAACGTTAAAACATTAAAGCCCAGGCACCTATTTAACTTGCTGTGTAATGGGATCCTGAAACTTGGAGTTACCGAGCATGTCCATGATGTCAAATATTTGGCTACGATTAAAGCAGGAAATGGCATGAGGATGTTGAAAGCATGCAGTCCATTCTGGAGGGGATAATAAATAGGGAATCTTTGACAACAGCAAATAAATCAGAACATGTAAATAGAAAGGCCGGCCTTATGAGCCGTTTTATGCCATCGACAGGCAGGATAGATAATCAGGATAGACGTGGGAGAGCGTTTTAATCTTTACTACCATCATCTGTTATCAGTCATGGTAGAAGTAAACAAATGGACAAAATAAAGCCAAAAGCTTACCTACTCTTTCAAGAATACTTTGTACCTGACTCTGTGCGTTGGATATAAACCAAGCAATATGCAAACAGTATGTGCCGAGCTCACTTTAGAGAGAATGCATCAATGGGCAAATACAAAACAAAGGATTGTTCAGTAGCAGTAATGCAGCGTTTTTACTGTAACAGGCGATGGCCACCGATAAGCTGTATTTTCCATCATAGAAATCTTTATTTATTGCTCGGCCAATGGACGAGAAGCATGTTGGTATAGACACAGATGAGCAAGAGGGTCGGCAAATTCCCAGTGGACCTTGCGAAGGAAGCCTGTGCTGAAGGAAATAGTGAAAATAAGCAATGTTGTCACTCCTGGTCACCAGAGAAAACACGTCTTCTTGGCAAGCGTGTGTTTTTTCTCACTTGGTTTTCCTTCCAAACTCTGCCTCATCTCTCAATTCTCTGGGTCGACTCTCTTCCCTCAAGCAAAAGGAAAGAAACGCCCGTTATTTTCCTTTGTGGAGATCTATAGGAAAAACAAAGGAGGAATGACCGTGGAAACGTTAACAATAGTATTCCTGTTTACGGATGGCCTTGTTTTGAACTTCCCAGGGAGGCAACGTGGAAAGAGTGTGAATGGAACCGAGGTCCGGCCAGGCAAGCAAGGCACCTTAAATGTCATGCTCTAGACGGCCTTCCCTCACCCTAGTACCTGGCCGGCGTGAACCTTGGGCAGCCCAAGTTCTGGTCTCGCTTCTGCTGCTAACAGCTGTGTGACCCCGCCACGTTGTATCGGTTTCCTCCTCTATAAAGTAGTGGTCAAGGCTTGGAAAGGGCAGGTTCACAAAGGCCATGAAGATCTTATTTATTTATTCATTTATTTTATAAATCATACCTTTCGTTTTGCTGTTGAGTAGCAGTTGAAAACTCTTTGAATCTTTTTTAACAGCTTCATTGAGTTACAGCTCACATACCTTCTATTTCTATTTAAAGTATACACCCAAGGTGGCTCAGTTGGTTGAGCATCTGACTCGATTTCAGCTCAGGACATGATCCCGGGGTCGTGAGATCAAGTCCCATGTTGGGCTCCGAGCCTGCTTAAGATTCTCACTCTGCCTCTCCCACTCCCTCTTCCCCTGCTTGTGCATGTGCTCTCTCACTCTCTCTAAAAAGAATTTTTAAAAAAAGTATACACTTAAATGGCTTTACTGTCTGATCGCTGCCACAATCTAATTGTAAAATGTTTTCATCACCCTTGAAAGGAACCACATACTTGTCAGTTTCACTTCATTCCCTGACTTTCCCAGCCCAAGGCTAGTACTAATCTACTTCTAGAATTGTCTATTCTGGATATTGTCCACAAATGGAGTAACACAGTATGTGACCTTTTGTGTCTCAGCTGCTTTCATTTAACAATGTTTTCAGGATTTACTCATGTTACAGCTTGCATCGGTACTTTGTTTTCATTGCCAAATAATACTGCAGTGTATGGTTAGACTCTGTATTATCTTTTCATCAGCTGAGATACAGTTCCATTTTGAGGATCTCCTAAACTATTTTCCAAAGCAGCTCCATCGTTTTGCATTCCCACCAGCAATGTGGGAGGATTCCAATTTCTCTACATCCTCACCAACACTTATTATTGTCTGTCTGATTATAATCATCTTAGTGGGTGTGAAATGAATCTCATTGTGGTTTACATGTGAATTTCCCTAATGACTAATGATGAACGTTATTTTCATACACTTGCTGCCTATTTGTATATCTTTGTTGGAGAAATGTCTGTTTCAAATCCTTGCTCATTTTAAAAAGTGGGCCATATATATTTTTTTTCTTTAATGCTTATTTATTTTTGAGAGAGGGAGACGTACAAAATTCGAAGCAAGCTCCAGGCTCTGAGCTGTCAGCACAGAGCCAGATACAGGGCTCGAATTCAGGGGCCACAATATCATGACCTGAACCAAAGTCGGATGCTAGACAGACTAAGCCACCCAGACGCCCCTGGATTATCTTTTTTATCATCGAGCTATAAGAGTTCTGTTTATATTTTGGATACAAATCCCTTATCTGATACATGATTTGGAAATATTTCCGCTCGCATTCTGTGCATGTCTTTTCACTTTCTTGATGGCATCGTTTACAACACAAAGGTTTTTGTTTGAATGAAGTCCAGTTAATGGTTTTAAATGTTGTTCCTAGTGTTTTTGGTGTCCTATCTTAGGAACCATTGTCTAACCCAAGGTCAGGAGAATTTACTCCTGTGTTTTCTTCTAGGGGTTTTATAGTTTTAGCTCCCACATTTAGCTCCGTGAACCATTTGAGTTCGTTCAACTGAGTTTGAACTTTACAAAACGATCTGTGGATTGGATTGACTTTTGTCCAATTTTGCAGACAGCACGTGGGGCCAGAATATAACCCACTCCAGAGACTATCCCACAGTGTACCATCTGTCAGACTACATTTCTCAGGGCAAGCTTGCACACTTTGGCTCTAGCCGAAATGAAAAGGCCTTACTTACTGCTTTTTAACCTTTGTTCAATTCTTATTGCTGTTAAATGCCCTTTAGGTGGTGCTATTGCATTTCCTCTTTTGTCTTTTCCTTTTGGCTTTGAAAATGATGTACCTTCTGCTTTGGTAAGCCACATCATTTACTAGGGGACAGCATTACACCAAAGTAGAAAACTCAAATGCTGCATTTAGGTGCTATCTAAACCAATCTAACTGTGATTCTTAGAGACCTTCCCCAGTGAATACTCTTCTCCAGCTTGGTTACTTTGAACGTGTGCCTGACCTCTCATATGAGTACGCCGGCTTTTGAGGACAGGGCGTGCAGCTGGTTAAGATCTCCATGTGGCATTAATGATGTTTTCCAGCTCTTTCAACCTCCACGTGGCTAATTAAAAAGTAAAACTTTCAAGGGGTTGACTTCCTAAAGAGGTTTGCAAAACCTCGGGGAACCTTGTACAGTTTTTTACATCTCATTTCCTGGGTTATCTTTCCTGTGCCAGCTCACAGTGTGGGACATTAGGACATGGTATGACTTTTTTTAAATTTTTTTTAGACCACTTAAAAATTTCCCAGGAAGGTTTTTTTTCCATTCCAACTGCCGCCCCATTATGTTCCGCAGGCTGCCAAGCTTGCCAGAACTCAGCAGGTAGCCCACATGGTATGCGTGTCTGTGTGAGAAAGCTCCCCTGATGTGGACAAGATGTTGGCTGTAAAATGAAGCCAACATCTTGTCCACAAGTGTGCAAAAAAATACAGTATATCCGTAAGCACCAAGGCGTTTCGTCAAATGTGGCTTGCTAGAACAACTCTATTGTTGTAAACGTGATGCAGAGATCAGAGCTTCTAAATCCAAGGAAGAAGAATCTGTGGCTGGACTCCCTGTCTTTCTTTGTACTTATTCCTAACAAAAAATATCATATTCATGTGTTGTTTTCTGAGCTAGAAAGACCCAAAGGGGAGTCCGGAAGAGATTTTACTGTATGTTGTTTCCTCCTACAGAGGCAGCACTGCTTGTTTTCTGGAGCTTCTGTTTCCATTGCTTCTTACCTTCGCAGTGCTTGGAGTATTCTTTTGGAAAAATATCTGCTTAGGAGGTGTTGGTCAGCTAATGATTGTTTTTGGCATCTTCTCTGTCTGAACTCAAAACCGGTAGGCTACATTGCATGTCCATTTGACTATGGAATGCATGCTATCTTTATTAAACCCTCAACCACTGCTTTTAGGACATTATAAAAGGTACTTGATCCCCCTTGGCCTACTTTTACCAGGAACATCTTGAGCCACATGTAAAGACAAATTAGAAGAGCGAGAGTTTGAATATGTTTACTAAAAACAAACAGATTTCAAAAGTGGAAGTATTTGAAGGGGGCGTTTAATAGCCTTGTGATGTTTATATATGCTTTGAGTTATATTGAGTTTTTTATGTATTTCCCCAGTCCCACGGTAAACTCTTTGCGGTGACGGGCTCAAATTTGCTTTAATATCTAACCCATGATTACCTCAGAGCCAGCCCCAAGTAGGTACTCATTTAGTGTTTGTGGCATGGAATTACATTCATAGCTCCTGGAGCCGAAGCTGTAGCCAAGACCAGACAAGAAAGGTGGTGTTGATTTTTCTTTGGGCATACTACTCAGGAGCTTGTGTGTTGAAGCTGTGTTTCACTGTATTCCTTCTTCAAACTAAGGATCTTCTTTGGAATAATAGCAGAAGCTTTTGTAGGCAGCAGCCACCGCCCAGTCAAAATTAAGGTGTGATGTGAAAGAAAGAAGGTGGAGTTTTGAGGACGGACACAGTAGTTTATTAATGGTGATTATTTGGTCCCTGCTCTGCTTCCGTATTCCTGCTTTTTACAGGAATTACAATGGAAGTGTGGATTTCTCTTGGCCCATACCACGCCTTGGACTTGTTTCCGGGCCTGTGAATCCACTTACTGGCGCTGTCACCCAAAAGCCTGAGCTCTTTGTTAGCACGTGGGAACAATACCGGGATGATCATGGCATGACTGTGGGAAGCGGTTGAGTAGCATAGCCTCGGAATGCTAAGCCAGTCAAAAATGGCGCCTTCTACTTCATGCCCTTCCGGTTTCCAGGCAGCCCCTAACTTACCAATGCATTGGCAGCCCCTGACTTACCAATGGATTGCAGACGTCCATTTATAAATCAACTGCAAACAATAAAAAGACTTCCCATAAAAACCGTGTTTGACACAGCAACCAGGGCCCCAAGTTAGCCCCCAGAAGCTCACCTAGCTGTGCCATAGCAGGAATTTTGTACTTGTCTAATGAACAAATGAAGAAAACAGTGCCATGGTAAGGAGTAAATGAGAACTTGAAGATAAGTAGGTGATAGTGTTGAATAATACAGTCTAAGAATATTATAATTAGAGACGAGAGGGAAGTAAGTAGAAATACTCCTTATGTTCTAGGAGTATTAAGGAAAGGAAAAAAGGGAGAGATTCTGAATAGTCCAACCTAGGAAGCAAGAAGGGAAAAGAGGAAAGGAGTAAACAAAGATACAAATCTAAACATTAAAAAATAAAACCAACAGTCTATCCCCAGAGAAGTCATCTGAACTGCAAAGAATAAGAGACCATACAGGGAACCTTTGGAGCCCTCCCCTGACACTAAGTGAATAAAGGCATTTCTTCCAGAGATTTCAGAGGCCCCCACAGTGTTCATTTATTCTTACATGAGAATAGGTATGGGAGCTTTTAATGACTTTTCTCTGTGAAGGGCATAGTATTAGGAACTTTAAAAACAAAATTTCACTGAAGAATTGAATGTCTGTGCCTTCTTTTTTTGGTTGGTATTCACTCACTTTAGAATTGTTCACATCTGTAGTTGGAAAAAATATGGCTTAATGAATTTTGGAGTCAGGACCCAGTTTGAACCCCAGATCGGACCTGGGTCACTGTGGACACCTTGACATCCCTGAGCCCACTTTGCTCTATATCGTAAGACTGGCTAAGAGTATACCATTCATAAAGTAACATTCATAAAGTGCCTCCTGGCCTGCCTGGTAACATCTTCATTGAATGACAACCATTGTTACCAGGTCTTCTAGAGCAGATTTGCTCATCTTTGGCTTAGCCCGTTCATGTTGATACAGAATATATCAAAAACATCGTCAGCATAGAGGCACCTGGCTGGCTCAGTTGGTAGAGCATGCTACTCTTGATCTCAGGGTCTTGAGTTCAAGCCCCATGTTGGGCACGGAGCCTATGGGGAAAACAAACAAACATCAGCATAAAGGAGAGTTAAAAAATGTTTAACGTAGGTTGGTATTAAACTTCAAACCTAGAAGAGAAGAAACTATTGTTTCTCAACAGTCTGCCAGCTCACTACACACTTAAATGGCTCTGACATCATTCAGCTTATAGTTTTGCAAGAGGGCAAGTGAGTCGTCTTGTTAAATATGTCATCACTGAGTTCATTTGAGATCTTGAAAGACTTCATTTTTCATCTTCAGTCTTAATTTAGTTCTATCTGTAGCTATTTAAGGAAAAGATGGGCTTGCAGTAATGGATACATATTAGAATGGTTTGGGATAAACCGTCTGTGACCAACACTTTGGTTTTGGAAGTCTCTTTCTAAAAAAAAAAGTCTATATTTTCTCCTGGGAATTAAGTTTCCTTTAGTGTTTCTGGCTGGTTTCTGAGATGAGTAAGAGCACACCATGCATCCTCTTTGCCATCTGCACCTGCCTCGTAGATGATGGGTCTGTGATTTTACATAGCAGTATCCCTCAGAAAGTACTACGTTATGATGTGGCCTGTCCAACACAGGGCTTTCTCTACTGTGACTGCCCACAGAGCCGACTTCAAACACCATTCCAGTTACCCAGGGGCTTGCACAACCCATGCATTCATTTGATCCAGGATAGAATTTGAGAACACCTGGGGGAAATGCCTTAGGTAACTAATTGCCTTGTCCCCTCCAACCCCAAATGGCCTTCCAAACCTTGGGTTTCTTTTTCTTTTCCTTTCCCATTCTCCATACCCATGTAACTCTTCTCTGTCCTTTCCCCTTTTTCTCTAGACTTAGTATTCCCTTACCTCCTTTTTAAAAAATCACAACAGCCCGTGCTTTTATTTCATCAAATGAGTGTCTGCTCAGGATTCAGCCTGTGATGACTCAGGGAGAATTCTTCCCAAGCGCATCTAGGCAAGTCACCCAAAAATGAGTTTCACCGTCGTGCACGAACTATACATATACTGCCCAAGGCTACCTCAAATCGGTCTCAATCCAAAGCAGAGTTTATTCTTATTATGTGATGATCATGTTTGTCTTCTTAAGGGGGAAAAAAAAAAAAAGGCCTTTAAAGATGGTTCTAGGGGGCTCCTGGGTGGCTCAATAGATTAAGCATCCTGCTCTTGGTTTCGGCTCAAGTCATGATCTCATGGTTTGTGAGTTCAGGCCCCAAGTCGGTCTCCACACTGGCAGCTCGGAGTCTGCCTGGTATTCTCTAGTTCTCCCTCTTTGTTTTGTTCCTGCACACCAGGGACCAGCACTTTTAGCCAAACCTGACCCTCCCCTTCCTTTTATAAATAAAGTTTTATTGGAATACAGCCACACCCATTCATTTAGGAATGCCTGTGGCCGCAGTCGCACTATCACAGAGGAGTTAACTAGTAACAGAGACCATTTGCCCCACAAAGCCTAAAATATCTACTATCTGGCCCTTTATAGAAGAAGTTTCCCAGGCACCTGGGTGGCTTAGTTGGTTGGGCACGGACTCTTGCTTTTGGCTCAGGCCATTATCTCCCAGTTCAGTTCGTAAGTTCAAGCCCCACATCACTCTCTGTGCAGACAATGCAGAGCCTGCCTGGGACTGTCTCTCTCTCCCTGTCTCTCTGCCCCTCTCTCACTCATGCATGCACATTGTCTCAAAATAAGCTTAAAAAAAAAAGTTTGCCAACCCATGCCCTATGTCTAATCTCATTGCAGATGGCCTTCCAGAAGACAAACACTAGTACTCTCCTGAGAAATTCTCCTTTACCACAAACTTACCCAAGGGTCAGTAGCCAAAGTCATTTAATATCATCAGGTCCAGTTTCAGTTTCATATTCTGTAAAGATGTGATTGTTAATACTTTTTTTTCCCTTCAGAGCAGAGTGATAAAACAACTTCAAATTACTATTCATATATATTTGAAGATTCTGAGATGCTGGCATTGGATATGAGGCCATTGTCCTGGTTTTGATGGTGTTCAGATTTATCATATACTTTTCTCAACAGTTAATATTTTCTTTTCTTTCTTTTTTTTTTATAATTTGCTTTCAATTTATAGTAGAATGTTAGGTGGAATATTTGTACTGCAGTGGTAAGAAGTAAACATTTTCTTAAAAGAATAAATACAGAATAGAAATCATATGAACATTTTCTTGGTTGGTAGAGTAAAGATCTGTATTTTGGGGTTCTTACAAAAACATGAGAGGAAAACTATTAAATCATATTTTTAAAAAAATTTTTTGTAGTTTATTCATTTTTGAGACAGAGAGAGACAGAGCACAAGTGGGGGAGGGACAGAGAGAAAGGGAGACACAGTATCTGAAACAGGCCCCAGGCACTGAGCTGTCAGCATAGAGCCCAATGCGGGGCTCGAACCCACGAACCGTGAGATCATGACCTGAGCCAAAGTCAGCCGCTTAACCAACTGAGCCACCCAGGCGCCCCTATTAAATCATATTTTTTGCCCTGAAGATAAATTTGGCATTTCCTTTTTCCTTAAATATATCTCAAAACCAAGTTATCAAAAAATGAACACACACACACATTACATATATACATATATATTCATATTGACCTTTTTCTGTCACTATAAATGTGCCTTTTTTTTTGTTGTTAACATCAGTGTGACCCTTTGTGATGCGTTCTTTCTGGGGAAAATGGAGGATAAGGTTGGAATGTTCCAGAGGCTACTCAGGAAGACAGATGTCAGGATTGCAATAACATTTTCCCGTCTTGTTGTTCTTTGCAGCCATTTCTTTATTATTTTCATATAAGATACAGTTTAATTATAATAACTTCATACTCAAAAAGTAATAGGTGTTCATTATAGAAAATCCAGAACATACAGGGAAAAAAAACACAAAGAAGGAAAAATTCCTACAATCTTACCACCCAGAGATAACCATTGTTGACATTTTGCTGTAAGTCTTTCAGACTTTTTTCACATGTTACATGAATTTTTCAAAGTCGGTATTATCCTTTCTGAGAAAAAAATAGCGCTACCATTTACTGAATATCTGGTTTGACTGTGTATTTTGCTAACAGCTTTATATGTTTGGTCACATTTAATCCTTACAGCATCCTTCTGGTATGCGAGTATGACAGACCTCATTTTGAGAAACTAAGACTCAAGAGGTTAAATCCTTTGCCCAAGGTCACACAGCTCGAGCCTCAACTCTTAAAACGCCGTACTCTCCTACCTACAAACCTTTGCATATACTCAATAAGCTAGTGTTGGAAACTGGCAAGCTCAGGGACTTCTTTGTGGTTAATGCACTATTTAGTAAAAGTGGTTCTTCTGTAGTGCGCCCTGTAGGGAGTGTTTTCACTGAAGATTCCAGAATGACCCTCGCTTCCTGCTGCGAGCCTGGATCTCCTCCACAGGCTGCTAGAGACCTCCCTGGCCTGCCGGCCACCCCGCGAGCTTTCAGAGTGGCTGGCACTTCCCCGTCTCCCTGCTGGCCGCTGCACGCAATATGCTGGTCATCCCACAGGCCACCGGACAATGCCTGGCTGCCCACCAGAGCCACCCTTCCCTAAATCACAGAGAAATACTTCAGCCGCACGATAGATCAGAAAACAGAATGCAGCAGCTCCTATAAAGGAGTCGGCTCCTAGAAGACTGTTTTATTTGTAAGTTTTTGAGGAAGAGTCCAGAGGGAGAAGGCACTTAGAATACTTTGAGATGCAAGAAAACTGGGCTGCCGGTTTAAATCTGACCTTGAGCAGCCCCCACCTTTGACCGTGCTTAGATTTAGAACCTTCAGGTAAACACTGTCCCCGCCCTCCTGTTGCTAACTGCCCCGAGCTCTGTTTAAAAGGCTGTAACTCAAAGAGGGTTGAGGAAGGCTAGTTGTCCAGGAGAGGCCATTCGCAAAGAGCAAAGGAAAGAATTAGTGTACTTTAGAGCACCCTAAATTAAAAGTTAACAGAAGTAAGATTTTAGCGATCGGTTTCTTCTGTGTTAGAAGGTAAATCTAAAATCAACGGCAAAGTTTTTTAGCGAAGAGTCATAAAAGGCCTTGCCTGCAACTGGCTTTCCATTGGGAAACCTAATAAAAATTTGTTAATGCATTGTGATTGAAAATTACTATGAAAGTTAAGAATAATAAAGCAGGGCCTAAATAAAGTGCTCTTAACTGTGTTTATATCTGCATTAGGCTTAAGCTGTGCTGGCAATTACATGTTTTTACTTTTCATTGTTCAACAGTTTCAAATGTACCAGAAAATGCTGGCCAAAGACTCTTGCCTAACTGAAACCAGATAGGTCCAGACTTCCAAAAGCTACAAGAAGAAAATAAATCCCTCCAGTTCAAAATAACCTGAACACTTTAAGTATAGCAATCACATACCATTTGACACAATTTGGTACAAGTCTGTGTTGCTTTTCAGTAAATATATGATTAAATAAACACAAATGAACCATTCAGATACCGCGCAAACTTGTTGACACAAAGTTATATGACCTCATGTTGCATAAGGGCCTTGTAGATTCAATTATTATTTCACTTTATCAATAACCTGTAACATGAGAAGGCTTTCATTGCAGGGTCCCTGAGCATTGATTCCGGGGAAGAAACTCTAACTTCCAGAATTGGTTCTGACTGTCTTGTAGAATACTCATTAGCATTTGGAATGATTTAGAGGGCGCTGAGGATCCCTTACGCAAATAGTGTTCCCAAGTCAACCATTATGAATTATTCCTTTTTGTAACCTTTCTCCGTAGTTCTTTTTTTTTTTTTTTTAATGCAGATACTCTTTTGAGAGCTTTTAGCTGGGGGAAAAAAAGAAAGAAGGCATTAAAATTTCAATACTTGTAAAAGACAGTGTGTGGTAGCATGATAATAAAAATACTGTAGCACATTTGTTGAACACATATATATGTATATATTGCGTGTGCAGATGCTGACCACTGTTGTAAGCAGCTCACCTCTGTTATATCAGCTCATGCTTACAATGATCCTATAAGGAAGGTACCATGGCCTCCAGTTTACAAATGAAGATACTTAAGCACAGAGATGTTGAGGAATTTGCCCACGGTCACACAGAGTAGATGGTCAAGCTGGGATTCAAAACACAGCAGAGTGGTCCTGGAGCCCATGCTCCATCTAATGCGTCTCTAAAGGACTCTTGTGGTTGTGAGAGCTTCATCGTTCGTTTCTATAGTAAATACTAGAAGTAGAGGCTCAGAGGAGAGCCCAGGGATAGGGATTCCCCAAGGGAATTCTCACGTGAGCAGGAGAGAGCCATGTCTGCTGTCTCTGGGAGCCTTAACCTCGGAGGGAGAGGAACTCGCCTCTGGTCTCCTGGCCCAGTCATCACAGACCCCTACTCTTTTAGGTACTCGGGGAAAGAGCACACGTTAGGGTCAGACTCCTAGTGTATTTCCATTCTCCTGCCTCCCTCAACTTCTAGGAGCCCTTGGGGGTTGCCTGCATCCGTTTGCAGAAAAATCCACTCAGTTCTTTGACCCTGGCATCACTGTGGAGATGAAAGGAAGACGTATGTCCACTACAAAATGGAGATCTCCCTGGGAGACCTCCTTTTCCCCAAGAACTCACAGGGTGTGGCCTGATGCCCTCGGGAAGAGTGCAAGGCTGCTGTTCCCTCCATGTGAATGCTGCTGATGTCTGCCCTCATTCCAGAAACTACCTCTTTGTTGTCTCTTGCCATTCACCCTGGGCTCTGCTAAATCCCCAGTCCCCAGTATGGAATGGACTGGGAAAAGCACTGGGAAAATGGGACTGGAGGGATACTTGAACTTTCTTGTTCTGGCTAACTTCTGTTAGCCATCTGTGCCTCAGCTTCCTCGGTCTGTAAGATGGGTCTTGTGACACTTCTCTGATCTATATCGCTTTGTTGTGAGAATCATAAGATCCTCGTCTCTACTGACCAATATTTGCGGAACGCCTAAAATGTATGAGGTAATGAACAAGAGATAACAAAATAGGCTGGGGTGCTACGTGTCAGTTTTTCCAGTGAGTTCGTAGAGGATCTGCGTGTTCTATTAGTAGAAAGTCTGAGATTTTCTTCACATACACAGATTTTCCAAGAACCCAGTGGTTCGGCCCAAAGAGGAGGTCAAGGGGAAAGAGAAAGCCAAGTTCTCAGCAGTTCTGTCCTGCCATCTTTCTGGACCATGGTGCCAAATTAGAGCCCTGTGCGGGACTGCAACGGCACCTGTTTCAAAGTCCTAACGTAGAGCCTTTGTTCCCCCCAAAGTTAAGTGCTGCTTCGAGGAAGCTGGATACAGAGGTGCTGGATACCATCACAGGCTGTTTCCAGAGCAGACCTACTCTCCATCTTGAGCCTGGGCCACCTGTCCCTACTCTGCCTGTCCCAGTAGTGACTTCTCTCTCCTTTTGGAGGACAATGCAGTTCCTCAGGGAACTGTCCAGGCTGGTTGCGGTGAGGTTCCCAAAGTTTCTAGCACACCTTTCGTCATAACTAAACTGACATTTCATGTGTTGTATGTATGTGTGAAAACACAATTAAGTTGTAAAGATTCAAGTGTCTCCCCTAAAGAAAGATGCTCTGTTGCTAGCTGACCTGGGTAGAGCTTCCTAGATCTAGGATAGGCTATGGTGATTTTGAAGGACTCCTGGGTGGGCATTTTGCCTACTTTCTACCACACACGCGCACTAGAATGATCCATCCAAATGAGTATTATCCTTTAAAGGTGTCATATTGGGAGATGTTTGCAGGTGCATTTCAGTGATGCTCCCATTTCTCAGAGCATGAGACACGTTCGCAGCTTTTTTATTTTAACTTTATTTTCAGAGATAGAGAACAAGTGGGGGAAGGGCAGAGAGAGAGAATCCCAGGCAGACTCCACACCTTCAGTATAGAGCCCGATGTGGGCTCGAACTCATGACCATGAAATTATGACCTGGGCCGAAGTCGGACACTCAACCGACCGAGCCACCCAGGGGCCCCACAGCTCTCCTCTTGCCATGGCCTTCAAAGGCAACTTGCATTCCATAGAAAAGGTTTAGACTCCTATTCCGCCACACCTTGTTTGCTCTCGGTGAGTTGTGCTGTGTGTGTTTTACTCTTTAGTGGACTTGGGGGCTGAATCACCTGCCATATTCTCCAAACATGATAACAAATGGCCTTTGGCTCCCCAGTGATAGTTTACCACCCTCAGCGATATTGTACACAATTCCAGACATTTTCCAAAGTTGTTTTCTTTTTCCTTTTTTTAATTTTTTTTAAATGTTTTATTTATTTTTTGAGAGAGAGAGAGCATGAGCAAGGGAGGGACAGATAGGGAGAGAAAGAATCTGAAGATAGGCTCCAGGCTCTGAGCTGGCTGTCAGCACAGAGCCCAACGCAGGGCTCGAACCCACGAACTGTGAGATCATGACCTGAGCTGAAGTCAGACGCTCAACTGACTGAGCCACGCAGGCACTTCCCCCCCCCCCCAAAAAAAAAGTTGTTTTCAAGAGGAAGGCTAAAATACTTTTTGAGTAATGAAATGGCAGCATACTGCATATGGCCGCTTAGGACAGATTGTGCAGGAGAGGGGAGTCCTATCTTTTTATATGTGTTCTGGCATTTGTCTTAAAGTAGTTTGGTTGCTTTAGAGTTAGGCACACCACCTTGGTGAAATATTGTGTTTATAGCGGGTAGTGGCGGTACATTGTGCCCTAAGCATTTCTAGGTTGCGCTTATTTATAGCTGAACTCGTTATCCTAGCAAAAAACAAGTTAAAGCCGCTTATGCAGATTTGCCCAGAGAATGCACACAGTACCTTACTGACTTCATAAAAATAAGAAGGTACTTTGAATGGCATCTGTTTTCCGAGGTACTTTAAGATGACAGCAAATTGAAATATTAGCTGCCTTCTTGTCTTCTTCCATTATCGGAAGACACAGTTGTCTAAACACTCATTAAAGAAAAATCACCCTCTTTTCCTGGCTTTCCAGAAAAAGAAAAACTTTAGAAAGATGAAAATATACTTCACGGGTGCTAATTCATTCTTTTTTTCATTCACTCAACTTTTGTGAGAGATTGAAGAAGTGTCTTTATTAGTGAAAAGTCAAAAAAAAAGAAAGGTTCAGTTTCTGAAATACCTAATTGTCAGGTTGTTTCTGGATTTGGCTGCAGACAGATGATGGCCTGTGTGACTGAGGGACCCCCTCAAGGCCGCGAGAGCTGCCTGCACAGATAGTGATCATGACCTGGAACAGCATGTGCACGCGCGTGCGTGCGCTCATGCGCGCGCGCGCACATACACACACACACACACACACACACACACACACCCCATCCAACAAGAAAGAGGCAAAGGAGGCATTTCCTGTGTCCAGGAATAAAGCCCCCTCCTCATTTGTGGCTGAATTTTGAACCACACTTTGGACCCAAACTGATTGATTTCTGTTTCTTCCGTGACCCTCGGACTGGCCCATCCCTGCCAGATGTCTTGCATTGTATATCTCCTTCCCGCAGTCTCCTGGCATTCAAAAATTGGTCTAGGGGCTTTTTTGGGTTTAAGTTCAGTCACTAAATCATGTCGCTGTGGTGTTAATTTCCTTCCCTGCGCTGAGGATATGCAAATACGCTCAATTTAATCCTCATCACCTGTCCTCTCCTCGCGGGCCAAGTTTGCTCACAGCCCAGGCCTTGGTGGGACGGGGCTTGGGGTCCGTGGGGAGCAGGGGCGGGAGGCATGACTGTAAATGTCGGCGGCGCCAGGCCCGGTCGCGCTCCGTTGTTGGCAGCCCAACATCTGCTGAGAAGCTTGCAGTTCTGTCAAGTCAGCCACAGCCTCCCGGTGGGAGATAAGCCCCCGGTGGAGGAGGCTGAGCCTGGCAGCCGGATTCCAGGCCCCGGCAGGGTAACGTCTGACATTCAACCCTGCGAGGTTGGGATGGAGCGTGTGGAGATGATTCCGCAGGAACTAGCAGCTGCCCTATTTTAACTTTGGCTGTTGACAGTTCATGCTGAGAGCACTTGTTTCCGAACTCAACAGGGCTGGAAACTCAGCGTTTTAATTTGGGGTTTTCGTTTTGGAAGAGTCATTTTACTGGAACCGAAACGTCTGCTGACATTACCCTAGGAACATGCTGGTGTTGTCTACACCCCAGAGTAGAGGAGACGAGAAAAACCTCCAACACCGCGTGCGTGTCATTGGGAAAAGCAGCCGTCAGGTGTGCCAGGCCACCCGAGAAGGTGTGGTTGGCTAGTTAGACTGTCACCAGGGTCCCCAGGGAAATGATGAGACACCTCTAGTGATTTCACTGCAAACAATTAGAGCCTCGGTCCTTGCCCAAGACCCCTGCCGCCTCTCGACTGCCTACAGATCTTTCCAAAGGATCCTGTTAACCGATTAAAAGCACTGAGGAAGGAAGTTTTAACATCTACAATATCAGGTTCTTTTCGATCATCACGTGACTTCCCATCCCTTCCATTTATCCTGGCTTGCACACGAATGTAGACCATACCGTTTTCCTGCCAGAGAGAGGAACTTTGAGGACCTGACCCCATCCCCTTTGAGAATTATTAGAAGCCTATGTCTCTGGATGAATCCAGGAGCTGTAGGAGTTACGTGGCACAGAGTAGATTCAATAAAGGGAAATATTGTGGTCAAGTGTGTCCTTTTTTAAAGTAATACTCTCGACTATTATGAAAAAAAAATCATCCACTATTAAAAGTTGTTAGTACTTTTGCTGACTTGAAAATATTATGAAAAAAAGTCCTATTAAAAGTTGTTGGTTATTTTGCTGACTTTCAGAATATTTTATAACCGACATAAAATGTGGTTTGCAAGGTACGGTCTACACGAAAATTGAGAGCTTATTTTATTTTTGTTCTGTCTTCAGTACACTTTCTCATATTTATCTTTACATATGGATTTCTTTCAGTAATGATTTACATTTGCTCTATCCAAAAAGTGTAAGACACAATATAAAATGCCCTGTAAAAATTTACACTCGGTTCCCTAAAACACTTGAGAAGTTCACTGGGTTTTGCTAGGCGTACACTTCATTCACTAGAATGAAAACTTGGCTGAGGGAATCATGGCGTTTGGCCACATAACTAACTTCTAGTTTCTTCTTCCCTGTATCCTTGGCCCCTAAGCCCAGATGTGCTAGAAATTGCTTTTTTTTTTTTTTTTTTTTTTTTACATGAACTACTCAGAGCCCGATATTCTTCATGGATAATCTTAAGAATTACTGTGTCAATGTTATTGATATTGCTCCAAATACTCTGCAGTGTGTCTTAAGGAAGAGGTCCCAGGGGCTTACAGAAACTTTCTGTGAAAGGCAACATGAGTCGACAAACGTGATGTTTTTTAAGTGAGTCTTCTGGAAGAGTCCATGTTCCCCTGCCATTAGGGCAAACATCCTTCCGATGAGATCTGAAGTATGCAGTTTTGACAACTGTGATTCCCTTTTTTTTTTTTTTTTTTGGCGAATCTAGGCTGTGCTGGTAAGCGCCTTCAAAACTTCTGGCCTGCAGAGGGCTCTCTAATACCATGTTTTCATAGCGCACACTTGGAAAAAGCAAAAAAGCGGTCCTTGCTGGAAGGGGGAAGGGGAAACCCAGAGGCTTTATAGTGTTCTGCAGTGTGTCTGGTTGTAGTCTGGTAAACAGACTAGGAATTATGGGCAGAGTCCTTTTCCTTGAGTTTTGTACCAAGCCTGAGATCGGAGGGCTCTGTCCGGACTCATTACTTTAATAGCCTAGAGCTAGTTCGCATAGCAGCAGGCGTCCAATGCAAAGGCATTTCATTATGGAAACCAAAACTGGTACCTTGTAACTGCCGATTAGTAGTAGTCAAGTTGGCTTTTCTTCCCCCAGTATTTCAAGTTATTTATAAAGCGTTTACACACATAAATAGAAAGCTTTAAATGCTGATATTCCATAAAAAGTAAATAAAATATATTTTTGTGCATTAAGACTTAATTAAGTGGCATGATTTCATGTCACAAATTTAAAACAGGCGGCGGAGACTTGCCAACATTACTGCAGCTGTGTTTTACATTAGGAAATTAATTAAAATGGTCATTTATGCTTTTTTCCACTTACAGGTATTTAGACCTCTCTGTATTACACCATATATTTTCCCTTCAATCATTATATTATGGTAATCTATCTTAACAGGCTATCTCTTATTCTGTTAGTGGTAGAAGCGTGATGGGGGGGACATTGATCGAATGGAAAATGTGTCCTCTCCTACCGACGCAGGTCAGACTAGCTGAGGACGCTTCCTCCTGACAGCAAAAGAGCAGAGAAACTCTATATTTATGCACACGTTCCCCCCTTTTGTCACATCTCAGCAGAATTTCATTTTACATTTTATTCGAGCAGTCCCCCCCTCCCTACTGGTGTCAGGAAGGGAAGCAGAGGAAATCAGAAAAATATTTAACATTCCATATGACAGATCATCATTTAGACTTAGCTGTTCCGTGAGACCTTATTTTTGAAGTGGACCTACTTAGAGAGCTCAGCTATGGAATGTGCTAACCCTAAGACAAATTAAAACACGCCCAAGTGGAGAGTCGATATGTAGTTTGCAACTCAAACAAATATAGTCCTGATGGTCTGTATCAGAGCTGACTAATGACTCCCTGGAGCTATCAAGAATAAATCGATCACTCTGTTCTTATTTACTGCAGTTATTTATGTTAACAACTGTAATAAAATTATTACTTGATGAAGTTTTAATGATGTAAGTAATTTTGCTTCCCAAGAGGCATCAGTTGCCAAATGAGGCTGAAGTTTTGAAAACGCTAAGGACTCAGTATACAAAACATTCCTAGAACATCTTTACTTTTGTTTTTTGGGGTTTTTAAAAAATTTTTGTTGAATGTTTTATTTATTTCTGAGAGAGACAGTGTGAGCAGGGGAGGGTCAGAGAGAGAGGGAGACACAGAATCTGAAGCAGGCTCCAGGCTCTGAGCTGTCAGCACAGAGCCCAATGCAGGGCTCGAACCCATGAACCGTGAGATCATGACCTGACCCAAAGTTGGACGCTTAACCGACTGAGCCATCCAGGCGTCCCAAACATCTTTACTTTTGGATATCATTTACAATATGGATTAGTCATAGGGCCAGAGGCTTTTCGTGCTTCAAACACCAGAGGTACTTCCCTTAAATTCTTTCTGCTGTCTTCAAGCATCCGTTTGTATTTCAAGAGTGGCCATCAAAGAGGGCTCTAACTAAGGCATAAGCAATTACACACTAGCACACAGAGTAAACTCAACTTCTGAAAACAAGGACTGATGTTTCCTCTATATACATTGTCTTCAGTGGTGCTTAGAGTGAGAGCCTATTTCCAATTTGTGTTTCGTGAATGAATCAGCTAGGTTTAATTATTTCCTTAAAGGCAGAGGTAAAATTGGACTGAATGGTCTGAGCTCTCTGGGTGCCACATTCTTCATGAGTGGCTCCTGTAACCAAATAGCACAAAATTGAGCCCATTCCTCCGTCTTGTAACCTTAAGTCACACTTTTTTTCTAAGACTTCACCCAAACCTGTTGTATGCCTTCTAGCAATTTTGGCATTATTTTAGTTATCTTTATGTTGTTGCCCTGTTATCATGGACTGTATTCTCATGCTTGTTGTATCTAGCGCTGGGGGGTTACAATTTTTACAACAAAATACGCTGCCTCCGTGTGTTATCGACATGTCTCATCTTGTGTAGTCTGAGCCCGGCGATTCCCAGGCCAGCAGCATCAGCATCAGCTGGGAACATGTTAGAAATACACATTCCGGGGCACCTGGGGAGGCTCAGTCAGTTAAGCAACCGACTCTTGATTTCAGCTCAGGTCATGATTTTACGGTTTATGAGTTTGAGTTCCATGTCCCACTCCATGCTGTCAGCTCAGAGCCTGCTTGGGATTCTTGCTCAGCCTCTCACCTGCTCAAATTCCATCTCTCTCTTCTCTTTCAAAATAAACATTAAAAAAACAAACAAACACATTCTTAGACACCACTCAGACCTACTGGATCTATTTACCTTTGAAAGATTAAATGCTAGATTTTTTTTTAAAAACTCGCATCACAGGTTTCTACATGATTGACTTATGATCTTTATGCTTTATGGATTTCTCCCCCCAATTTTCCCTTTTTAGACCCTATTCACAACTCGGAGCCAGGTTCAGAATATTTTTCCTGAGAGCTCACAAGTTGTAATCCCGCAAAGTATAAGTTAAGATCCCATTCTGAGGGTACAGTGCACCCGACTCATCCTGAGTTTTTAGCTTTACCCCTTACTAGGTTCTGTTTCAGTACTGCCTCCATCATTTATTAAATGGGTGAGCCTCTTAACAATCTGCTTTTAAGAACTTTAAGTATTTTGTATGGTTCAAAGGCAGAAATCTTTAGACAGATGACTGTGCTACATGAGTTCACAAAGTCCCAAGTCAGATTATAGATATTAATGAAACTTGTGTTAAAAAAAAAAAAAAAATTAGGGCACTGGGTGGGTCAGTTAAGCATCCAACTTCGACTCCAGTCATGATCTCATGGTTTGTGGGGTTTGAGCTCCACATCAGGCTCTGTGCTGACAGCTCAGCCTGCTTCGGATTCTGTGTCTCCCTCTCTCTCTGCCCCTCCCCTGCTCACACTCTGTCTCTCTCTGTCTCAAAAATAAACATTAAAAAAAAGTTTTTTATATCTGAGTAAATTTGAAGATCTAATTGGCTTTACTCAACAAATCATGAACGGGCAGTGTCCCATCCAGCAAACAGAAAGGAGCTCCAAAGAGCTGTGTAAAATGTAAGGTTTTTACAGGCACCACTGTTTCTCTTCCACTCCTTAGTTCATTTGGGAAAGATACAGCGAACTGGCCAATATTTGGTCAGATTAGTTAGTATATAGTCAATATGAGTCTATATATATAGTCAGAGAAATGGAAATTTCCATAAGTGGTAAAAATTGCAGCGGTTAATGAAGTGACTGCTCTCAGCTCTGCTCACAAATGCTCATTATCACTGTTCAAGCCAAACGTGCTCAATAACGGCCTGATTGTGTGAAATAATGAATGGAAAAGTTCAATACTATAAACTATTGACAGCTCCATTCTTCAGCACGATTCTATCTGTAGGCTGCTAATTTCCCTCCTCTGCTCAAGAGGATAAAGCAATGTCTGTGACATGATCTCTGCCCTTCAAAAGTCTCCTGTCTAATCAGCGAAGTAGGATTACTATATATGAGCAACTAGAAAATAACCAGCTGCTGAGCCTTGTGGTTTTCTCGTAGTTAGAATTGGTGTCCACATGAGATGAATGTTGGCCGAAGTGATGATGAAATATGAAATGTAACTTGAGCCAGAGCTTCAAAGATAATTAGGGTTTTTTAAAGGGGGGCTAATAGGATAAAAATAAATGTAGCGCTAACATTTTACAGACCTTATACTAGATGGGATGGGCTTTTTTTTTTTTTTTAAGTTTATTTATTTTTGAGAGCAAGAGAGAGAACACAAGCTGGGAAGGGGCAGAGAGAAGGGGAAACACAGAATCCGAAGCAGCCTCCAAGCTCTGAGCTGTCAGCACAGAGCCCAACGCGGGCCTCTAAACCACGAACCGTGAGATCATGACCCGAGCAGAAGTCAGATGCTCAACCCACTGAGCCACCCAGGCGCCCGGGGATGGGCTTGATTATACTGCTGTAACACATCATCTCCAAAACTCCATGACTTAACGTTTAGTTTTCGCCCACTGTGTATGTCCAGCATGACTCAGTAGGAATGCTCTGTTCATCTTACTCAGTAACCAGAGTGATAAAGCTTGACCCATGTGCCGTAATGACTCCAGGGAGAAGTCTCTGAGCCGTCGTGGCCATGCATATTTCACTGGCAAATCCAGTCACATGGCCATGCCCTGTCTTGTGCCCAGAAACTGGAGAGCCAGAGACACTTAGAGAATGGCATCAGTAAACCGCCACATCTTTCTGTGTAATCTTGAGAACGAAAGTAGCACTTGGTGTGCCTAGTCATTAAACCTCCTAAGCAAGAGGATCATAAGCTTGATAACCTCTAGTTTACTTTCCATAGATGTTAAGCTCGCTTGGTTTTAGCTTCCGTCTAGAAACCAGGGACTATACGCTGCTAGTCTTCTTCAAGCTGCCCGCTTGCAAGTACCCTCACCAGTGTTTCAACAGACATCGTATGATTCATAAAGAGCATGCATAGCTCCCAATGTTGGTTTCCAACCAGAACTAGCCCTTGTCTTTATTGCTAGAGGAGCCGTAAGTTTGTTCAGGTGGTAAAATCTTGAAGACTCTAAGCTCAGTCGTTCTCAAACCAACAAGATTCGCCCCACCCGGACACTTGTAAGAAGTGTGAATTCTGAGGTTCCTCCCCAGACCTGAATCAGAAACTTTGCTCTACGCTCTTGATAGCTGCTTATTTTCCTTGCCACTGACTGATGTACAGTTAATATTGTGGTGCAGGTCTAGCCAATGAAACCTGACGGGACGTGCCCTGGATTGGAGGGTGAAGGAAGGGCACTCTGGAAGAGGTCCTCATTATATTTAAGAGACTGCATCTCCATGAAAATATGTAAGGATGGGTTCTGATGCACCTTTCTTGCAACCAGATGACCAGCCAAGGTGCTGGAGATGATAAAAAGATAGAAGGACCCTGAATCCTGGGTGCTGCTGCATTAATTAGCCATCCTGGAACCGCCCTGTTCCAACGCTTTTGTAGGTAATAAATTCTGCATTACTGAGGTTCCTTGCAGCAGGAAGCATCCTAGCTGTGAAACAGAAGATCCTCTGTATCCCCCCCACCACGCTCCAACATTGTCCTTGTGTTGCCACCATTCTCAGAAGGCATCTTCTCTGGGGACCATTGACACCTGAATCACTGTCCCCCTGCGAGTCTGTTCTACACCACGGCCCCCTTTGGCTCTATGAGTACAAGTAGCCCTGTTAGCTTGTGGGTTCTTCAGCTGTGTACATTTCATATATTAAAGTTCTCCTCGTTTGTACTCTACACAGTCAGCTGGGAGCTTCAGGATCAAAAAACGATATTTAAGAAGTTCCGATTTGTTGGCTGGGCCCCACTGTCTCTGTTCCGGAGCCTCGGGGAGTAGGCCTCTGCTCACACCACTGCACAGGCAGGTTCTCCTTAGAACAGGCTGAAGGATAGGTCAGCTGACTCAGCTGTGAAGCCTAGAACAGGGACAGCCATTAGCTCATAAATTGGCCCCTTTGCAGGTAGATCTGTACGAGTTATGAGAGGCAGATGAGCCTTGAGGGACTATTTAAGTCCTTCCAAAACCCATCGCAGGATCTTTGTGTATCTTAAAAGAAGCCATATATCAAAGCAAGAGGCCTCTATGTCCAACTTAACAATACAAGACAAGCTCAAACCAAGTAATTAAAGTGACCTTGTCAGAGCCAGCATATCCTATGAATACCGTCTAATATGGTAGGTCTTAGTGCCTTATGTCTGCCCCAACACACTTAGGCACTTGAGCAACTCTCTCATGGAAGCATCTGATTTTTATTGTCCCTTGCCAGCTAAAACCCTTTTGGCTTCTTTTATTTATTTTTAAGGAGAGAGAAAGAGAGCACACGGGCGAGGAAGGGGCAGAGAGAGAGGGAGAGAGAGAATCCCAAGCAAGCTCCATGCTGTCAGCAGTGAGCCCAACGCGGGGCTCAGACTCACGAACCGTGAGATCATGACCTGAGCCAAAATCAAGGGTCAGATGCTTAATCGACTGAGTCACCTATGTGCCCCTTTGGGGCTTATTTTAAAATTTCATTACTTCCCTTCCCTAGATAAGAATCACTAATTGGGGGGAGCCTGGCTGACTCTGTTGGTAGAGTATGTGACTCTCAGGGTTGTGAGTTTGAGCCTTATGCTAGGCATGGAGCCTACTTAAAAAAAAAAAAAGTCATTGACTTATTGGTTGCTTTTTGTTTGTTTAGATACTGATTTTTCTACCTAGTTCAGGTTCTCCAAATTGGAGGGGGGGCTTATTTGACTATTCGCAGCAAGCAAGACCAACTGGCCCACAGGAGACCTAATTAATATTTTTTGAATAAGTGTGGTTGAAGATGTGTATATCTAGGCAAGGGGGTGGAAAATTCGAGTGCATGAGAACGTCAGACAAATGGTGTCAGTGAATGGAGCCAGATGGAAATGGAGCTGCTAGAAAAATAGGGAGTGAATCTGAGAGCCCATGCTTCTGAGTGAGGGGCAAGTCGCTTCTCTGTTTTCAGCTCATTGCTATGTAAGAATTGGAGCCCGTGATGTCACAGCTGCTCATTTTCTTCTTCTTCTTTTTTTTATTTTTCTTAATGTTTATTTATTTTTTTGAGAGAGAGAGACACGGAGCACGAGTGAGGGAGGGGCAGAGAGAGGAGACACAGAATCTGAGGCAGGCTCCAGGCTCTGAGCTGTCAGCACAGAGCCCGATGCGGGGCTCGAACTCACAGACTGCAAGATCATGACCTGAGCTGAAGTGGGACGCTTAACTGACTGAGCCACCCAGGCGCCCCACAGCTGCTCATTTTCTTAAAGGATCTGGAAGACTGGATTGTCATGTCAAATCTCATTTTTTTAAAATGTTTTATTTATTTTTGAGAGAGAGAAGGAGATAGAGTGTGAGCAGGGGAGGGGCAGAGATTCATAGAGTCTGAAGCAAGCTGCAGGCTCCGAGCTGTCAGCACAGAGCCTCACACGAGGCTTGAACTCAAGAACCCTGAGATCATGACCTGAGCTGAAGTCGGATGCTTAACCAACTGAGCCATCGAGACGCCCCTCAAATCTCATTTTTAAACCTTGGGTCAGCATTCCATACACCATCAGTTTGTGAGCTCTGGCTTTTTCGGGCTTTATTAAAATGTTCAGGCTTTACTAAATAAAGTGTGTGTTCTGGGCCGTACCATTGAATGAAGGACATTTCATAAGGCAGAGAGGCTTACAAGTGAAAAAGAATCATAGTGGATGAGGAAATACAGTCTACGGATGAATTAGTAGTAGGAGTCTTTGGTATAAGGTACTGTCAATCATCATCATTTACAGATTCATTATTTGTGATTTCTCCTCTGAGCTAAAATTTCTTTGTAAACCTGCAGTCAAAGAATCAAAACCTGTGATATGGGTTCAGTATTCACTAATTCAGTGTTTGCAGTAAGTTTAGAGAACATAAAGAATATGTGAATTAAGAATAAAGAATCAACTATAATTCTATAATCAACTATTTGATTAATCAATTCTACTTCCTGGAGCAAGAAAAAAAACTCCATTAGTCCCCTTTACATTTAATGAATTTTTTTCTTTCCCCTGATAATCAGCTAACATGCTGTTTAAGACTTAGGCCACGGAGCACCTTTTTAGGTATGACTAATGCTGTTTTGGTATGTTTTGTGACCTCCTTTAAAAAGAACCAAAGCAGTACTGATTCACCAGAGAATTCCAGTTCAGGAGGGTGCAGAGTGGTATCGAAGACTCTTCAGCCCTCCCCCCCACCCCCGCCCACCTGTCTCACACTCACTCACTCTTGCTCACAAGCACGCATGCACTTGAAACTCTCTTAAGGAGCATGTGAAGTATGGGGAAAAGAGGTTTGAGGTCAAATAGTTCTAAATGTGAACTGAAATTTCAGTTAAATTCCACTTTGCTTCATGATCACATCTTCTCTCGCAAGAACCCCAGAATTTACTAGATAATATTTCACTGTTATCTTGAATAAATCAATAAATCAAGTCCATCATGTTTCAGATTTAATAGCTGCCTTATTAACCAAAATTGAGTATTAATAATAAAGTCAACATATTTACTGCCCTTTTCAGTGGGATGGCTTTCATTATTCATTACTCAATTACTTCTGCAGTAAAAAGAAATGAGTTATGATTTGTTTCGGATGAGCATGTTATTAAATTAATGGCTTGTTTCAAATGTTTTCACCTAAATGTTTTAGTTGGAAAACATTAGTAAAACTTTGCACTTCACCTTCTCCAGGATTGTCCTAATCAAAGCATTTAAACTCTGTTTTTAATTACACTGTGATAATGTTGTATTGTTACATGATACCTGGAATATGAAATTTTTAAAAAGTTGTCGTGATCGAATTATGCACCTCAGTTAATTAGGCAGTAACCCATGAAAGATCTATTGTTACCAGTGGGTGAAAACTAGTTTGCTATTTAATGGCCCACGCTGAAGTCAGGCTGAGCTAAGCTGAAAGAAGGCACTCGTTAACCACGGGAAGGATGAATTTTGAGAATTATAATTACCATATTAAATGGAATTTGGTGGTTTATTACAACCCCCTTTTGAAATGTAGCATTATAAAGAATTCCTGCCCTCAGCAAGGCAGGAAGCTTGATATCCTCCCCAGTTTATTTTATAATTACTCAATAAAATCTGGGCGAAATTAGTTGTTACCAGTAATTAATGACCAGTTTAATAAAAAAGAAGGGAGTCTAGCAGATGGTGATTATTTTTTTAATAGGGCCTGCTTGAAGGGATCATCCTGATAGTAAACTCTTAACGGTAATTTGTAGCTAAAATGGCTGGCGGTTGGCATCTTATTGGTTACCCAGGCGAAGTCTAATCCTTGCTTAAGAGCCGGGGCTCGTTTCTTCAGCAGCTAAAATTCTTTACTTAAAGTAAATGGTGCTCTGGTTACTACTTCAAATAAAATGGGCTCCATTAGCACACCGGAGGGGGAGAATCTAAAAGACAGAGGAGCCCTGTGCACGCCTTGAGAAATTCAGACGCTCGTTTTCTACGGGAACCTTGAGCAGGAGATGGTGTCACGGCTGAACAGACGTATAAGGCACTGAAAGAACCCTGTTTGGAAATAAAGTTCGTGTCATCTAGCCCATCTGGGGGCCTGGATAAGAAGGGCGAGGTCAACGCTGGCCTCACGCCCCACTTCTCTTTGGTTGACCGGTAGGATTTTCCATTTTTAGCCTGGGATGTGAGGGCTGCTTTCTTTCTGGCAGTCCTGATTAAATGCGTGAGAGCCAGAAATCCAATCTGGAAAGAAAAGGTACACAGAATTCCTGCAGGATAAACAACAGGAGCTGCGGGTGACGCGTACGCACAGGGCCATCCATCCATCTTACCATCCAGGGCCCCCCATACCCTGCGATCTCCTGCCTTTTTAAGCCTCACCCTTTGCTGAAGTTCTCCCAGCAGGCTGCTTTAGGGTCATCCGTGCTCCCCTCAGACTCCCCCTACCAGAGAGGGGACAGCCTTGGAGAGCAAGGACCCGACTCCCTCCCCTCCCTGTCTCCTTCAGCCCAGTTACCCCCATAGACACTTGTTATATGGAATCACAGTGCATGCACTCCTGCGCTCAGTGGATGGAAATGCAGGGAGCAGCCCCTTACGTTTGTTCAGAACATTCCCATTTGCGGGGATTTTCAGGAACATTCATCGAGTCCGCACAGTAGCTGTGTGACACTCAGGTTGTCGTAGCCCTATTCCCACCTGTGTGCTGTGTCCCCAGCCTTGTTCTGCCTTACTTCTTCTGCCCTTCCCATTCATGCTTTTTTATTGTACTTCATGTATCCCGGACAGCCACTTTTTATTCTGCCATAACTGGTGGAAATAAATAAGCAGATAAAACTCCCGTTTTACAGATAGGAAAACTAAGGCCCGGAGCAATTTAAAATTTGATCACGGGCATATCATTAGCATGTGGTAGAGCTGGACACAGATCTTGCCTGCAGGTCCCACCTCCTTTTTCCTGCACCACAACCCCTGCTAAGGAACAGCCTCACCAAGAGTGAAGGAGAGAAATGAAACTGCAGGTAGTTCTACTGAAAGCAGTGAAGGTCTGAGAGTGGCCGGAGTAGCTCTTTGGTTGCCTGTAAGAGGAGCGAGGCATCTGGATGGCTTCCCACAGGTGGGCTGGAATTCCTTCTTCTGGGAATTTCGTTGCAGGCAAAAGATAGAGGGGAAAGAGGGATTTGAACTGAGCTCTGACCCAGTCTGAAAGCCTGTTTCCATCCTTATTATAGTAAGCATGCATCTGCAGTACCCTCCCCCCCCACCCCCATTTGCCCAAGCCTGCCCCCCACCCCCAGCTCTCTTTACAAGGGAAGTCTACACCTTCGCTCACTTCTCTGCCTGTCCTTAGGAAAAAAAACACCTTGGAGCGCCTGGGTAACTCAGTCGGTTGAGCGTCTGGCTTCAGCTCAGGTCATGATCTTGTAGTCTGTGAGTTCGAGCCCCGCTTCGGGCTCTGTGCTGACAGCTCATAGCCTGGAGCCTTCTTTGGATTCTGTGTCTCCCCCTCTCTGTGTCCCTCCCTTGCTCGTGCTCTCTCTCTCTCTCTCTCTCTCTCTCTCTCTCTCAAAAATAAACGTTAAAAAAACAACCCCTTCTCCTCACCCATCCTACCTGTCCAAACAGTATATGGCCTCCTAGTTTTTTTCTTTTTTTTTTTTTTTTTTTTTGGCCTTGATTATGCATCGCATTGTTGTGGTGGAAAATGTAACACATGGGGCGCCTGGGTGGCTTAGTCCGTTAAGCGTCCGACTTTCGCTTGGGTCGTGATCTCGTGGTTCGTGGGTTCGGGCCCCGCGTCGGGCTCTGTGCTGACTGCCAGCTCGGAGCCTGGAGCCTGTTTCAGTCTGTGACTCCCTCTCTCTCTGACCTCCCCTGCTCACGCTGTCTCTCTCTCTCTCTCTCCTAGAAATAGATAAAACATTAAAAAAAAAAAAAAAAAAAGAAAATGTAACACAAAAAAGATCAGAAAAAGTCCATTTGGTTAGTTAAAAAAAAAAAAAATCATACAAACTGTTCTGTAATGACCTCCCTTTGGTCCCATTAGGCCTGATGAAGCACATTCTCCAGGCCCCTCAGGAGGTGAATTAACTCTTTCAAAGGCACGGGGGTTCCATTCAGTGAATTACCCACTAACCGGCTCCCAGGTATCCTGAAAGATCAAATGTCTCCCTGCACATTCCTCATGTTCTCCCAGAGAGTGATGCCAACACAGAAAAGGTGGTTAATTGCCCAAATGGGGCAAAAGCCGGCTGTATGTAAATTCAGCACCACGATTGTAAATACTCTCTGTTACCCTCAGGAGTGAGGAGCGGAGAAGCGGAGCTTCATTCTGGCATCCTTCAGTCTTTACCCTGCATTAATAGGCAGTGCTGGCCTTCCGTTTGCATACTTCATGCATTTTTACTCCCAGAATTCCTCTCTCCAGATTCTGCATTGTGCGTTTTAGGGCCACTTGCACTGTGAGTAGTCGCTAAAGCCCTGTTGTAAATTATAGAGGAAAAAAGTTAGAGATGTTTTAATGGGCTTTGCAGAACTCCAGATTTTAAGGTTTTTGTGTTAACTCTAACCTAAAATGTGACCAGGCTCATTTATCACCTTGCTTCTGGCTAATGCCTTTCTCACTACCCCTCTTTCCTCCGTCTCTACATCACCCACCTCCATTCACTGGGGTGGGCGAGAAATTCCCTTTTGGAGTCAGGGGCAGTTCCAGACTCTACTCTTCTGTAGGATGAGAAGTATGGAGTAAACTGGCCCAGGGTTTTTCTCATCCTCTCCAAGGGAACACAGGGTTTGTCTACAATCTCACCAAACTAAAATTCCTTACTTCAGAGGCTTCCTGAGCCCTCTTTTCGCTCCCAATAAGGAAAAGGATTAGGCTTTTTCTCTGAGTGGCTTTGGTTACACAGTCAGAAATACAGGATCAGATAACTTCATGAAGAATCCCCCAGGCAACTGAAAAGGGGGGGAGTTAAGCAAAAATCATCGTAAAGCACCCTTCACCAGCAGGGACCTGCGTCAGAGTTTTTATTTCAGCAAGTTTGGGGGGATCTCCTAATTTAAGGAGGTTTGCGTTCGTTTTGAAAGCAAATTTGAACCACTTCCTGCGCACTGTGTCAAAGCCACGTGAGGCAGTGCTCTGTGCTAACGTTTCACTGCACATCATGTTCCCTGCTCTGAGCTAGAAGGCATAAATTCCATGCCTTTCAAAGAGAGATTGTTTTTGCACAAAACAGAGTGAATAAACAAATGTATCTTTTCATTAAAAAGATGCAGATCTTCCATCTTAATATATCTGTCCCCCATCTAAAAACGTAAGAGGAGAGGGGCACCTGGGTGGCTCAGTCAATTGAGCATCCGACTTCAGCTCAGGTCATGATCTCGCAGTTCATGGGTTCAAGCCCCATGTCGGGCTCTGTGCTGACAACTCGGAGCCTGGGGCCTGTTTAAGATTCTGTGTCTCCCTCTTTCTCTGCCCCTCCCTGCTCACGCTCTGTCTCTCTCTGTCTCTCCAAAATAAATAAACATTTAAAAAAAAATTTTTTTAATGAAAATGTAAGAGGAGAAAATAATTATCAAGCCTGAAAAAGGTGTAAGAACTCTGTTCCTCAGTAGCTCTGGGGCTCCTCTTCCTCCTACTGTCTAAAATGTGGGCATTTGCCCCCTTATTCTCTTCTTGACCCTGGTCCCTCTTCTCTCTGCATCCTCTCCGAGCAGACGATTCCTGATCATGATTGCTGAGCTATTTGCTTACACCCCTTGGATGCCCCACTGCCATGTCATATCCAGCATATCCAGAACGACCCCTGTCTGCCGTAGTGACACTGTCCAGTAGAGTTGTCTGTGATGACGGGAATGTTCCCTTTCAGTTCTACCCAGTATGGTAGCCACTAGCCACGTGTGGCTATTTAAATTTAAATTAATCAAATGACAGTTGCTCAGTTTTACTGGTCACATTTCAAGAGTTCAGTAGCCTCATTTGGCTGATGGCTGTTGGATTGGACATCCTAGATCTTTAGCATTTCTGTTTGTATCTGTCCTATAGCATTTTATTAGCTGTGGGTCCTTGGGCAAACTACCAAATGTCTCTGAGGCTCAACTTTATCATCTGTAAAATGGGACAGATATGGGTGTCTGACTGGCTCGGTCAGTAGTGCATGTGACTCTTGGTCTTGGTGTTGTGAGTTCAAGCCCCACGTTGGGCATAGAGATTACTTAGGGAAGGGAGGGAGGGAGGAAGGAAGGAAGGAAGGAAGGAAGGAAGGAAGGAAGGAAGGAAGGAAGGAAGGAAGGAAGGAGAAAAGGAAAAGGAAAGAAAGAAATTAAAAAGAGGACTGATAATAACCCCTGATAAGTTTGTAATGAGGGTTCAAGAATAACTAGATGTTGGGGTGCCTGGGTGACTCAGTTAGTTAAGCATCCTACTTCAACTCAGGTCATGATCTTGCAGTCTGTGAGTTCGAGCCCCATGTAGGGCTCTGTGCTGACAGCTTAGAGCCTGCAGCCTGTTCGGATTCTGTGTGTGTCTCTCTCTCTGCCCCTCCCCTGCTCACACTCTCAAAAATTAAATGAACTTAAAAATATTTTTAAAAACAGTTTTAAAAAAAGAAAAAAGAGGGGCGCCTGGGTGGCTTAGTCGGTTAAGCGTCCGACTTTCGCTTAGGTCATGATCTCGCGGTTCGTGGGTTCGAGCCCCACGTCGGGCTCTGTGCTGACTGCCAGCTCAGAGCCTGGAGCCTGTTTCAGTCTGTGACTCCCTCTCTCTCTGACCCTCCGCTGCTCACGCTGTTTCTCTCTCTCCTAGAAATAAATAAAAATATTAAAAAAATAAATAAAAATAAAAAAAGAAAAAAGAATAACTAGATGCTATTACAGGGCATCTAGCAGAGCGTGCACTGAAAAGCCTTTTATTTTGAATCATAGATCCTTCTCCCCCTTCCTCTCTCTGTATGAATTTCCAAACATCCATCAGGAGCTTAGATAATGGGAACACCCACCAGCGCCATTTTAAGGATGCATCGGTTTACACATTGTGGGAACCCTTAAAAAAAAAAAAAAGTATAGATTTAAGAACCAAATACTGGGATTCTGTGAAGAAGAGTTAATGCGAGAGTGGTCTGCAGGATCTAACAAGATTTTCCTAGGTTGCTCGGAATTATTTTAATTAGCTTTGTTTTCCAGGGTATAGTGACAGGAGAAAAATCCCCAGGAAGCTAGTATCTGTAGGAAGGTTGAGAGGTGTCTCATATATGAAAATGCCCATTGTTTCAGTGGACACCACCGAGGCCAAGCAGCTTGGTTTCCGTGTGTGAGCCTCATGGCGAGGCTCCCTGGGCATCAAAAATGGCCTGGGTCTTGGGTGCAGGGGTGTCCAGGGCCTTCAGTGCCTCAACAGGAAGCCCTCTGCCATAGACCAGTCTTCTACATGCGACAAGTTTTAAAAAGGGGTTTGCATGGTTTATATCCTGGCTGCAATCCACTAAAGCTTTAATTCCACTAATTAGGGATTTGGGATAATCAGGTTGCCCTGCTTGAAATGGGGGCCTGTACTCTTTGTAAGAAAAGATTTGGGAAATAAACCAGCAGGATAAACAGGATTGTGGAGGCACATGCATTTCTGGGAACCATGGGATTAGTGCATGCTTTTGGCATGCAAATGAAGGCCATTCATTGTAAATCAGAAGGGTTGGGGGGGGGGAGCCTCCAAGAAACACTTAATTAGCAGTTAAATACAGTGACATTCTTGAAAATTTTAAACAAGCACCCAAACACACCTGAATTTTTTTCCCCCAAATAACCTGTAAATTCCCCATTTGGGGTGGAACTTGTGGAGGAAAGGTGCCTAGGGGATCTTGTAAAATACAAATTCATTTCAAAGCAATGCTGAATAGTAGTGTTGTATTATTCTACACACACACACACACACACAATTTAAGGGACACTAGAAATACCACTATGATAGTCAAGGCGGCACACCGTATATGTGTATATGATGACATGTGTATATGATATCTGTATATGATGACAGTATGTGATGGTGTCCCCATGGCTGAAAGAGTTGGGAACCATTGGCTCAGAGCTTCCAAATGAGTAAACCTTCATTATGACATGCAGTAGTATGTACTGTGTATAATAGTGCTCAAACTCTGCAAGCAAAATAGTTTGAGAGTGGGGGGCAGTGTGTGTGAGAGAGAGAGACCCTACAATTATGCTGTGCTAACCATCTCATTCAATTTTGAGTTTTCAGTAGATATTTGCCAGGGACTATGTTGAAAAAAAATTTTTTCCCCTTCCCTCTCTTCTTCCATTTTTTTTATCCCTATGTATTTTTCAAGATATTATGTGAACACAGGATGGGATATGGAAGAATGATCAATAATCATTGGTCTGAAAAGGGAGTGGGAAGGAGAAAGCTTAAACAAGATGGCAAGATAGTATTAATGAGACAGTTCATCATAGGAATTTCTAGTTTTGCGTGCTTTTGAAATGATCTCTAATACAAAGTATCAATTTTCACCATCAAACAGCCCATCTTCTCCACCCCCAATGTTTACATATAGCTTACAATGTTCCAAGTGTCTTTAGCATTCGCAAACTCATTGATTGGGTTTGATTAAACAGGAAGAGATCGAAGTTCCTATCTTTGATTTTTTTTTTAAATAATTCTGTCCCCTGCTGTGTGTGTTCATCTGAAGAACCAAATAACTAAACACATTTATCAGATGCCAGCCCCCTGGAAAACAGGGAAGATCAAATGCTAGTCCAGATGCAGCCTAACTGAGCCCTTGCAACTAAAAGAAAAAAAAAAAAATCACTTTGAAAAAAAAAAAAATCAGTCCCCAAAGCCCACACAACTTGAGGTCTGTAAGCTTGTGACACCCACATATGCGTACATTGTAAAGGACAGCCCATGTGTAGGACTGACTTTGCCCCCCAAATTATTTCACTGCCTAAATGGATTGATGCTTGTAAGAAAAATTGCTGATGAGTCCTCCTTGTTTCCAAACAGTGCTAATCTACTGACTGCTACTCTATATATTAAGTGAGTCACATATATACAAAAATAAATTTCAGTGAGCAGTTGGCCTTATAATTATATTCATGAATATATGCAGTTATCCGAATGTCTGCTTAACATGCATGCCTTACTTTGGAGACAGCTCTTGTCTTTGACATAGCTTTCTCTCTCAGATAAATTTTCTTAGGTTTTATTCATTGAAGTCATCGCTACACCCAGTGTGGGACTCAAACTTACCACCTCGAGATCAAGAGGCACATGCTCTTCCAACTGATCCAGGCAGGCACCCCTCTCCTAGATATGCTCGTTGTTTGCTGTCTTTGCTCTCTGATTCCCTGAGAATGGAGACAGTATGGTCCAAATGAATTAGGGCATGCCTAGGCTAGGATGTCAGTGGAAATATCAGTGTGGATAGGTCAAAATGTGGAAGTCAGAGATGGCACAAACCTTCCTTTTATGCATTACCTCCTTCAGTGGATGACGGCCACATCCGGCCTGGTGATGAAGAAGTTTCTAAGGAGGGATGCAAAAGCAACACAAAGAAGAGGGCTCTGATCAGTTAGCGGTGCCTCATGGGCAGAGTTGGTTATAAATGGCACCAGAGGCATGGTACGTGCTATCCATGGCATAAGCAAATCCTGCCCATTTGAGATCTCCTCTGACATTGAGAGTCCTCTTATATCTCTCCTTTCTCAGTCCACCATCCTCTGGTGCTGGAGTCCCTTGTTCTCGGCCAAACGTTGACTGGTCACCTGCTTAGAAGAGCTCACCCAAGGGGAAGGTCGTGGCAGCACCAAAAAGCACTTCTCTTTAGAAATGGAGACTTTTGACCCCAGACTTAACATGTCTATCTAAGCCCATTTATGGCCTGCATAGCTCCCCCCACACCACCCCTGCAAAATGTCCTCTTAGGCAGGGATTACCCAATCAAAGGAGTGTTACATTTGGAAACAATTTCTCATCATTTCTGGATGAGAGTCAAGTGCGTAGGGCCAACACCCAAGGACATACCAAGACTCTGGCCTCCTGGTATATGGTGAGTATTATGTTGCTTTCCATGTGTGTATCTAATGAGATATTGACAGTAATCCCCATGGGGTAGCCGTTAGGGTTATCTCTGTTGTACAAAGTAGGACCCCAAGACTGGAGACAGTAAATATTTTGCTCAAGTTCAAATACCCAGTAAATAAGATTAGGACTTGCCTCCAGACCCTAAACTTTCAACCACTAGGCTCTGTTCACAACCATTAGTGATACTGGAACTATAACTCCAGAGACCCGAAATCCAGTTGTTTTCTCAAGTTTTGAAACTCCCTGCTTACGGAATTATGTGTCCTCTCGTTAGCAGTTTACATGGAAACCTCAAATAACTCATCCAATTTACTACCAGAAGAGGCAAAACAAAACAACACAAAACAAAACAAAACCTCCAAAGCTATTTGTAGTTTTGTGCCCCCAAAGCTCATAAAATGCAGCTCCTTTGTTTTGCTCATTGGTTTTGACACAGATGTCAAATTAGCAATGAAAACCATGTGTAAGAAATAGCCAAAGTTATTCCCAATTTGATGAACGTAAAAGAAAAATGGAAGGGATGATGGGGTTAGGCTGCCAAGAGAGGGTATTCCAGTCGGCCTCCAAACCAAAGATTTGTGGATGCCTCTTTCCGAAGTGGTTTTTATTCTTGGCATCGACGATGAAAAAGACCGTGATGTACTCTCTTCAGGCTAAAGTAAATCAAAATTAATTGCTCCACTGATAATTTATGCTGACCTGTGGCTTAGAATAGTGGTTGCTGGAACCAGAAGTAGAACTTTCATTAAGATAGATGGACTTTATTACTCCTTCCTTGTGAGAAAATGCCCAGTATTTATTTGGAATGTACAAAGTAACGGGATGCAGGAAGGGGATTTGTGCTTTAGTACCGTTATTCACCTTCAGTACATGAATTTCATTTGAGTGCTAAAATTCCAGAAGAGATTATTGGCTAAAAAAAAAAAAAGAAGAAGAAGAAAGAAAAAGTAATTCCTAAGTACTATTCACAGAACAGCTGCTACTCTTTGAATGATGCCGTTCATGAGGATGTTTCCACTGGTGTACAGGCTTGAAAATGCCACGTGTGAGCGGACGCCAGGGAACGGGGGGCCTCCCGCACCCCACGGCCCCTCTGTGGGCCCCGCCAAAGGAGGACACCCGCTCGTTTCACCTTTCTCCCAGCTCTTGGAGAAACTACGGGGTTTGGGTCTCCTCTCTTTGGCTTCTTTCATTTTGCTCAGCATATTGCTTATGATTCCTCCCAAACGTAAGAGTTTCATTTTGTCCACATTCCTTGAGGTGGAGTTTTTAGCAATGACAGTGATAGAAAATAAAGTTGGGGGGCACCTGGGTGGCTTAGTCGGTTAAGCGTCCGACTTTCGCTTAGGTCATGATCTCGCGGTTCGTGGGTTCGAGCCCCGCGTCGGGCTCTGTGCTGACTGCCAGCTCAGAGCCTGGAGCCTGTTTCAGTCTGTGACTCCCTCTCTCTCTGACCCTCCCCTGCTCACGCTGTCTCTCTCTCTCTCTCTCCTAGAAATAAATTTAAAAAAAGAAAAAGAAAAGAAAGTTGGATATTATTAATAACTTGCATCCAGAGAATAATTATAAATATAGACAATATAATGTACAGATGATGTAAGTATAAGCTAATGATAAAATTAAATTTAGTATTATATATTCTCTGCATCTCAAAAGTTTTTAGGCAGATTTTTTCCTGTGTTCCATTGTTATCATAAGCTCAGAACTGTCTTTCTAGGGGCGCCTGCGTGATTCAGTCAGTTAAGTATCTAACTTCAGCTCAGGTCATGATCTCGTGTTTGTGAATTCAAGCCCCACTTTGGGCTCTGTCTTGATAACTCAGAGCCTGGAGCCTGCTTCAGATTCTGTCTCCCACTCTCTCTCTGCCCCTCCCCTGCTTGTGCTCTGTCTCTCTCATAATTAAGTAAACATTAAAAAAAAATTCTTTTAAAAAGGATGATTTTATTTGAAGATTATGTCCTCCTTCTACTTTATGTTAAACTATTTTCCTTTGAACAAGAGGCCAATGATGGTAGACGGTAGATAAGGCACACCACTTGGAAATATAAAAATTGGCAAACCAGTGTTAGTTATTAAATATTTTTAAAGGTTTACAATATTGGGGCTAGATGCTATCGACAAGTAAATTAACTGTAGCTGCCTTTTAAAAAATAAATAAATAAATAAATAATAAATAAAATATGATTGTCGAGAGAATAGATTTTTTTAATATGTTTATTTTTGAGTAAGTAATTTCTGCACCCAACAAGTGGCTCAAACTCATGATGCCGAGATCAAGAGTGCTAAGCTTTTCCCACTGAGCCAGCCCATTGTCCTAATCATAGATTATTTTAATCACCTCTTTTTTATTTTTTTCCTCACTCTCCTCTCTCTTTTCCTCTCACTGTCCCCAAAAATAAAATGAAAGTTTATATGAAAAATGTGCTACAAGATCTGATAGGAAATTTGCTTGCCTCAATATTAATTTATTTTGCGTAGATTAGACCAGAGCTCCTCAAAGCCCAGGAATTCTATCCCATATGTGTCAGATATAAACTAAAAGGAAAAATAGAAAAGTCTTACTTAATGGAATAAATCTGTCAGCGTGGTTTGGTCCCCAAGAACAAAATCTGATTCACTGGCTACGCACTTCACAAATTACACCCACACCCATGTGAATATCAGATGAAAATCTCACACAAGAAGTTCCGTGCTAACCTGATCTAATCTGATGGTATGGGTTTTTTCCTGGTGCTGCTTTTAGTTTTATTATTTAGCATTACATTTTTAATACCAGCATTTTAAAAGAGGTTCAGAATTCTGAAATTGCAGAATTGCAAAAATTTTAATGAAGCTTCAAAATCCACCCCATCGGCTTCAGATGATGAAGTCAAAAGTAGCTCTGGCAGAAGTGAAACGCATGCTTATTCGAAACATTAGAAACTTTCTGAAATTAACGTTACTCGGGAGTCTAAATTTGTCTATTTTTATCTACTGAAAAGAACAACATTTATTTATTTAGTTCTCACTGATCACTAGAAAAGACCCCTCTGTTCATAAAGGGGCGTGGACAGGGGATTACTCTGCTTGTTGCTTTCAGGTTATGTTTTACTGGCCAGCTGTTTCAAACATGTACTCCTTCAACTGCACTGCGGCTTTAAGTTGCTGCTAAAACGTGAAGACCTGCCTCATGAATTTATTAGCAGATGTGTATTCTGAAAGCCATTGTTACTTGGAGACCTAGATCGGGTGCCAGATCTTCTGACATATGGGCCACACATGATCGCATGCTGAAATGTACCCTTTATTCCCATGGTCATTTCCCACGGACCCTATTCGAATGTCCCATGGGTGGTTTTACTTCCTTACTGGCTTTCTGTCCATCTGTGTCCTGGATTGCATGTAGCAGTAGTCAGAGAAGAGAAAAATCAGTAATGTACAGGTTGGACTCTCCACTGGAAAGATCGATTGTGTCCTCATCAGGTCAGAAATCCCGTTGTCTGGAGCCATCGGTTCCCAGATTTAGGAGTGCTTGGAATCTTGTGGTCCAGCTGCCAGCTCCCAGAAGCTTTTTTCAAAGGCTCTCTGGCTTTCAGAAATTTGTTTTCACTGAAAAATGGCAATACCCAAGGGGCCACTGAAAAAGCAGAACAAAGCTTTGGACTTCAATGGAGTAGCTGGATGTGATGCTTTGTACAGAGGGTATGGTTGTGGACCAGTGTAACTTTATGAATCTCCCAAGGCGAGGGCAGGCTTGAACTCCATAGAAAGACGTCTTTCTCAGGCACCTGGGTGGCTCAGTCATTTAAGCGTCTGACTCTTGGTTTCGGCTCAGGTTATGATCTCTCGGTTCGTGAGTTCAAGCCTCATGTTGGGCTCCATGCTGTCAATGCAGAGCCTGCTTGGGAATCTCTCCTCTCCTCTCCTCTCCTCTCCTCTCCTCTCCTCTCCTCTCCT